>NW_006921040.1:0-100952 GCF_000392275.1 Phaeoacremonium minimum UCRPA7
AAGTAAGTAGTAGCAAATAAGTCACCTGATTGCTGGCAGGGGTAAGACCCTGCTCCCCCAACTCAGTATACTCGACTTCGAATCCTTTTTCTCGAGTACATCGGTCGACAAGTTCGACATATACCTCCTATATGACAATCCCGACCAACCCAGCTTTGAATTGATATCTACTCCGTCAATCATACCCAAGAGCTAACGCGTTGGATAAACAGACTGGCTTACTGGGATGGTAACTCGGCGGGAAACACCGACCGAAGAAGAAAGCTTATGAGGGTAGGTAGGATTCTACACTATCTAGTATTTCTGATCAAAGCACAGCTCAAGCGCTACAACGAAGACACAGGGAGAAGCTTATTAGGTTGACTCAAAACTAAATTCTTCCTGAAAATTACGACCTCTAGATCTCAATACGTGCTTCTATAGGGTCAACCGGTTGGCCAAACTCTTGAGCTTCCTAAGTGGAAAGAAAAAAGCTCGAAAAGACAACTAAGACGAGATTATGTAATGTATCATGGAGTCACTATAACATACCAGAGGATCTTTTACTTAGAGCCTGGGAGAACTGCAAATGAGCCTGTAGGTTCTTACCGATAGTATCATTTGTGACCATTGCGCAATTGAGGAAATGGTCAAAATCTCAAGACTTTCTAGAGAGACACTGTCCCTAGGGCATTGCTATATAAGCCTTTCCATCATTTCTCATAGACCAGAGAAAGCAAAAAGAAAGTCTGAGACGTTAAGTGCTGATAAACGACAACAGATTTGACAAATGCAGTCTGCGGTGCTGCATTTTATGGAACACTGGACCATTCACACACTTTGGTGACTTATTGTTACTTACGCAAAGGCTTTAAATCCTTAGGATGTTCTGCACTGTGAAGCGTGGCTTGGATTTGAGGACGTTATCAGAATACTACTTAATGCTGAAGTCACAGCTAATCTGGCTAAGAACTTCCTCCTTCAATCATTTTTCTCCACTCACGATATATATGTAGGAAACGCATGGAAAAGTTGTTCACTTGATGGTGAAGCAAGGCACCACAGACATCAATCATAAGTCTACTTGTAGCAAAACAGCTTTACACTATGCGGCGGAGTAGGGGTTTTAGATACTGTCGTCTACCTATTGAAATACGAGGTGAAAGGAGCCTGGAATCAACTATGACGACAGAGTACTAAGTTGGGTTTGTCATGATTCTACTACTGTAAAACGTAGTGTAGAGACGGACTAGGGTCCATTGTATTCTGTCTCTAAGGAGCCGATGATACCAGTGAACAAAGCAACAAGAGATGGATATACTCAATTTATCAAAATCATGCTCATTTATAGTGCTGATGTCGAAACTTCCGAAAGTGAAGCAGCCAGTTGTCGTTAATACCTTCTTCGACAATCTTTGGGTGGCCACCTTAATACACTATCGGTATTGAATAAGTGATTCGTCTATAAGAATCAACTATAAGGCGGATAGATGTCAGTGAAATTAGTTTATGAGCTGTACGTCCAGTCCAAAGGTTGACACGAGAAGGACAACAAAGCGCTATAGTGTAGAAGTAGTTGTTGAATGTAGTTTCCTCACTGGTCATATATTTTTGTAAAAGCGGCATGTATTGCTAGTATTGAGCTGGATTAGATAAGTATTGTTGAAAAGAAGAAATGATTGCAACTGACTAGAATTATATATGTAGGTTCTGGTTATCGTTAAGTATAAACAATCTATTTGGCTTCTTTCCAGTTGTCGCCGCCGAGGATAAGAGATGAAAGCAACCAGACAGAAGCGTTAGTGTCGAGAGCAAAGTTAGCGTCATTTCGAGAGCTACAACTGTGTTTTAGAGAATAAAAAGAAAATGGATGTAGCTCGCAGGAAGCGAATGCCAATGCAAGCCGGAAAATGGCTTGAGGGCCCAGTGGCGTTGAAGGCTGTACTTTTAAGATAACATGGGTTTCAAGGACGGAACGTTCAAGTGTGAAGTCTAGAAACCTACCTCAAGAGGATCCGGGAATCTGGTAGAGACCGTGTCATTGATTCGCATAAATTCACGAGATAAAGAACAATTCAGTGCAAAGACTTTACTTTCAAATGTTATTTTCCAGGCCAATAATTTGCTGTATGTGGCCTCTTAACAAAGACACTCAAACAAGCACAACAAAAATCCTAAGGCTTGCAACTACAGTAAGCCTTAAGGTCTATATGGTACAAAGGCTTTAACAGCAATTATATACCAGCTACAGCCGTACAACTTGTTTGCTTCTATAACACGACTTCAATACTAACAAGTCTCTTTACTTATTTCTTTGTACTAAAGTGTAGAAATAATCAATACTTTGGGCGACAAAAGGAGGTAGATCTTGTGGATGTTTTTCAATGTATCAAGTCTGTCTCGAAGTCTAGAGGGATGATTAGTCAGCTATATAATCAACACATAGAATGGTAATTTGACTACTCTGCTTGCCTATGACGAGGGAATTTGTGTAGAGTCTGAGTTACTCGAGAATCTACAGTGTAGTTTAGAGCGGTATGTGAACCAAGCTAGTCGTATACTAATTCTACTACTTATCTACGCAAAGTATCCACATTGACTGGTTGTATCTTACTTGGTAGCATAGCTTGTAGTGAAGGAGACAGCTTGCCAATTGTGAAAATGGACGTTTGGATGCTTTGATCGGTTGTATTCTATCCATCGCCATTGATTAAGGGGGGCATGGTCTTAACCCTGCCAGTAGTCAGATGACTTATTTGCTAATTACTTACTTTATTTTTACTCGCTTCATTTAGCTATCATTACACAGAATACAAGAATGACCACCCCTTTGCTTCCAATACGTTCTTTATACCCTGGAGGCCTCTTTCGTGTGTGCTATGTGATATCTTGAAAGGGTGTTGGTAGTAGGCACTGCTGGCCTGTTTCACCATATCAAAGCTCCATAATTTTGGATTCGCAACGTCGTAATAGAACACGATCATGATCTCCTGGAAGTTCTACAGGTTCCGGAGCAGCAAGTTCAGCGACAACATGTTTGCAAGGTAGCTCAGCGGTTATATTCGGTCGATCGAAAGCTTGAAGAGATCGTTGTTCGCGGTTGAGAGTCCCAGTGGACTGTGGAGGGCTAAAATGCGGTGGAGTCGATAAGGCAATGTTTCGTTGATTCTCCTGAAAGAGAGATTGTATCAGTTGCCGCACTCGTTTATCCTTTTTGCGACGGCGCTCTTCGACACAATATCGAATAATTATTACAAAATGTAGAACTCTGAGCACGTGTTGTAAGCTCCTGGGTGTTCTATAATCTCCTCGAAATGTTATGCTTACGAGAAAAGTGCTATCGTTCCAGTCAAGGCTTGGAGGACTTCCGAAGCATGAGAGCCAGAGCTAACAAAAGTGGCTTGCGTTGCTGTTGCTGCGAATCCAATCGCACACACTGCTCCTTCGAGGAAAATATGAAATCGTTGCGTTTTGCTCGCCCAGGGGCTCTGCAGTTTTGAAAGGGTTAACACTGCGCAGTTCCAAATCATACAAATAAGAGACTATGCAACTTCTTAGCAAGAACATATCATGAAGCTACGATGCAGAGACAATTTCGACTTACCGATGTGATTGGGAGACCAGGCACATTTAGCCGTGATGAATACCGGAGCAGAACCAAGCACTCAATCAAAGACACTGTAGCGAAGAGAATTGCGATGATCCGGAGCGTAGTCTTTACGCGAATCCATCTTGGATTTCTTTCCCGTGATGACGTAGACAGCTTGTCTTTGGCAGCAAGTGTAGTCGTGTCCATCTCGGCGTTCAAGTCTTGCGTGTTTTGAAGGAAGAAAAAGACCTTGACCTTATTGCTTGTTGCGAAGATGGTAAGCTGCGGGCGAAGTTTCTGGTGTGATCTGGCATGGGCCACACGAGCTTGGCACTCGGTTTCGCTATCCACGAAACCAGACCCCCAACAGGCCGGAAATTAGCGTTGAGTGGGGTTGGCCCACCGCATAAGAAGTGTGATCGACTGGCGCTTCCACGGTACGAGGCGGTACTGGGGGACACGATTTACCAGGATGAGATGTCTTGTGAGATGAACCCGCGAATTCATGTTCGATAAGTCATCGCCTTCTAGCTCCCGGTTCTGATTTTGTGTTGGACTGTCGGTTTTTGGTCCTCGTTGCCTTGAGACACGCGAGATTTCCTGCTGTCACGTAAGGAAATATTTATTCTTCCCAACCATGGCCGCTTTTCTTCAAACCGAAATGGCCGCAATGTCAGGCTGTCCCTGTTACTGTTTAGTATTGGCCCAATCAGCACCTGAAGAAAGCGAACGCGAGCAAGTGGGGTCGTGTGGAGTCAATGCACCGACCCTAGTCGAACGCTAGTATCTTGGCATCAAGATCGCATACCAAGTGTGCTCTGCCAAGACCTCGGAAGAGGGCAAATTTTGTAAGATCCTGGACCATATGATTATTGCTTCTCCTTACAAATATGGACAAGCAGCACAGCTTTACTCGTGGCTCGAATTTCCGGTACTCATTGGCCAGAGCTGATACCGCGATGACTATATCACAGAGCACATTCAAACGAGGTAGTACTCGACCAAAAAGAGCCTTAGCGCTGGTAGGCTGCGCCTATATCTCGGGTTGGTTGATTCTTGTGGCCATTGCATTCTCTGGATGTGTCCTAAACTACGTGAAACCAAAGGAAATACCATTCTCGCTCCAACGCAGCGACGTTTCGTACGCTCACCTGTTTCTTCTCCCATTAAAGGGCAATCGGGACGACCGGTAGCTGACAATACAGATTTCCCTTCATACCATATGAGTTTATCACGACTCTTAACACTATTGTTAAGCTGTGCTCTGGCTCCTGTTATGATCATTACTACAGTAACGTTTGCAATTCGACGCAGAGCAACAGACTGTTGTCCGAAAGCAAGACAGTGTACCTGAAAATGTAAATACAGGAGTTACAAATTAGATATCTAGGTCTTAATACTCTCAATTGTTTCTTCCTATTCAAACTTCTGACTAAGAAACCACGCCCCTCCTTTACTGGAGCCTCTCATATACTGCATGCCCCAGTGTGATCTGACGGTGACATCTGAAGTTGGCATAAAGCAGTATCTCGGTCCGTGATGACCTGCACGAGGACTCAACTGAGCCTTGGCATATGCTTTGAGCTTGTGGACCGACATCTCCCCGAGGTGCTCTTATATTTAATGTTGGTGTTAACTTACCCTGACAGGGCATTGTAAACCCTCCATTCTGATTTGACTTATGTTAAACGCATGTACATTTTAGTACTTAAAAAACAAGTCTAAGACGACAGGGCCACCCGCCAAGGATACTCGTCAGCCACTGCGCCCGCCGTATGTGCTTGTAATTGTGAACTTCACTTGCGACCCTGGAACGCGCAATGCTTTGACTTCGGCACATATTTCATTGGATCGGACTAGTCAACATAGCCACGTTGGCTTCCCCTTCGTACTGAAGTGATACTTAGTCCCGTATTGCCCGGCCCCAGGTATTTGCCAAGCCATGATTGCCATCAAAGAACAGGTCTAAGCCATTACTACATCCTGTCAAACCTTGGACGGCATTTCGACTAGAGTGACCAATCAAATTAATTTCATAAGTACTGCCGATCAACTCGGGTTCGTTTTCGGGAGGAAGCGCTACGCTTCAGCAAAACGAAATGACTGAAGTCGGCAAATCATAAGCTTGCAAATGCTAATCATTCATCACCAACTTGATTCTTTTCTTTCCCAGAAGCGGACTCTGTTCATGCTTTTCGCAGTCACGGCCAAGTGTTATTTATTCGGGCCAGTTCTTATCTCATCAGCATCGGTACGTTTTACAATACCTAGGTCGTTTCCTACCCGTTTCTTATCCTTACTTCCTACTGTTCGCCTCTCGAATCTCAAGGCACGAAACAATGCTGTACTTTTCCATCCTCGTGATGACATTTCCGTCTGTGATTGCCTACCCTAGAATTGATGGCAGCATTGCTCGTAGACACGAAGCAAAACGTATGACACCGCATGAGTCTGATGGCTGGTTTGGAGGCACCTTGAGGTGGAATCACTTTGCTTGGAAGCCCGCAGCAGATGATGATGGTATGAAGTTCCCTTCAATCATTCACAAAAGGGAGGATGCTCACATGAACAAAGTGCGATCGCCATGTCCTGCGATGAACACACTTGCAAACCATGGTTTTGTTCCCCGTGATGGTCGAGGAATCACTGAAGAGATCCTGGTGAAAGCGTGCAAAGACGGATTCAACATAGATCACGATTTCGCTACCGATATTTTCACAACTGCAGTGCTCACAAATCCTGTACCGAATTCTACTGTGAGTTTCTTTCGCGATCTGACTTCAAGTCTCGTTAGGCTTTCTTGCATATACCGTCGAGAAAGTGAAATGATCACTAATAGTTCTAGTTCTTTGATCTAGACATGCTTCACGCAACTCACGGGTTCATTGAGCACGATGGGAGCTTGTCTCGTGCAGACATCTACCACGATCCATCCAATAAATTCGATCCAAAGACTTTCGACAACTTTCTAAGCTACTTCGGGAATGAAACGCATATCAATTTGAAGGCAATGGCAAATGCAAGAGCCAGGCATGCTCTTGACCTGAGCAAGACGAATCCAAATTTCACGATTGCAGAGGCCTCTGTTCCAGTACTGGTGGGAGAGGTGGCTCTTATGTTAGCAATTTGGGGCCACCCATTGCGTCAGATTGCCAACAGGGCATACCTGGAGTACTTCTTTCGTCAGAGCCTTCCCAGTATTATTACCATTTGAGCTCATGGAAATGGCTAATTCGTACCAGGAAACGAGCGCTTCCCCGTCGAAATAGGCTGGTCGCCACCCAGCCCAGAGATTGGAAGTACTATGCCCCAAATTGTACAGGATATGATCTTAGAAAGTCCCCCTGATGTGCCCTTGTCGTTCGAGCCGAAGGGTATCAAGGCCTGAGATTGATGGTGTTGTGTTGAAGGAAGTTATTTACATCTGTTACTGTCCACAGCCCTTGCGAAATAGTGCACACGCTAGTTCCTACTCTGTCAACATCTACCAATGTTCAAGATTAGTAATTATACAATCATCTTGCATCGTTGAAGACAACTATTAGTGACTATTTGATCTCGATTAATGCAAACTCGTTGGAGTACTGCGGAATATGAGTGTCTTCGGCGGCTGTGCCGACTAGTTGGTCAGGATCCGGACCAGTCATGCTTGTCAGGCGCCTGGATTTAAATTGCAGGCCGGAAAGTCCAGACTTGTCCAAGTCACAACATCCCATGATGGCATTATTCTCAGGAAAAGTAAGACAAAACTTCCATAAGCCCGGCAGCCGACGGAAGTAGGAGTAGGCCGCGAGGCAGTGTGCTCCTCACCAAGAGCTATTTCTTCAATTAAGATCCACCATTCAGCCTGAAATTTGCAAACAAACATGTTTGCAAGGCTGTCACGCATCTCAGACGATCTTGCTCTTGTGTTCAGGCTAGGTAATCCGACAAAGCAAAAAGAAATGTGAGAGATTTTGAGCTGCGTGCTCTGTCGCACGTTGAAAGACCGAAAAATTCAACTGACAAGAATAAGAGCGTTCAAAATTTTATATTAAGTTTGGGAAGATAACAGAACCCAGCAAAGACCTAAGAAACACCATCTCTGATCGATTCAACGGGCCATTGTATCATCCCTACCAACGGTGAGTCACGCAACTCATCTAAGATATTTGCGATCAATGATGTGGCCCAACCCTCCAAAAACCAGCAATGGGACTCCCCGAGGCGCAGAAAGACACAGTAATACGCAAGGATGACGATTGCGATATGATGTCGTCGACGCAACAAGACGCGAAAGTCGTTTGGAAGTAGGATAGGCCATAAGAAAATGACTCTCTGCTCAGCTGAGGCTATCGGAGAGGTGCTTTTGCTCACTGAAACAATCCCATTGCGAAGTGCAGCGATAGCGTTCGAAAGAATTTGTCTTTCGTCTTGGCCATGAATATAAAGCCCACCTTGTTCTTCCAGTAGTAAGTCAACTTTCACAAGTCGGCTCAAGACTGATTGAAGGTAGTCATTAGACGGGTAAGCTCTAGATGTATCGAGGAAAAGTCCCTTCAGAGGGCCTGTACGGATATCTTGATCGGAGGACCACCGAATCACGCTCATGCCTTCCATGAGGGTGAATATATCCAGGAGGCTATCAATTGGCGAGAATGACTCGTTGAATGCTTCGAAGCTTGGGAAGATGGCGAAGACACTGACGATCAAGAATATCGAGCTTGCGTACAGGGCGTGGCAGTTTCTTGACGTGACAGTGTCTGTCAGGACTGCTCTCATGCCATTGATTGCAAGAGTTTGATGGCGAGAGGCTGGTAGAAGATAGGCATGACGATAGTTCGGATACAAATATGCCATGTGAAATCCAGAAAAAGCCAGTATTTGATGGAGAAGGAATGGATAAACCACAGCCTCTCGTGGCACGTCAAACTGCAGCGAGCTGTGCACGCTAGCACATGAAGAGAGTGTGCGATGCGCAACAACGGTGTAGTGATGAATCAGCTCAACATCCGATATCCAAGATTGCGCGTCTTCTGCACTCATTGTTTGGGCGAGCTTTGAAAAGCAGGAGAATGGATCAGACATTGATGAGTGATGGTCTGGAGCTTGCATCCAGGCCGATTGGGTTTGACCAGGCGGCGTTTCGGCTAGGCAGATGCCTGCGGTAATGCAGAAGGTGTTTGAACCTGTGAGCCTGATTAAAAAAATCGTGAATATAAAGCAACATTAGAACGTGCTTTCTTCCGTGTGCACCAGGCCACATGCTGTTTGTCGGCCAAGGCGAGCACTGCGGATGTAGCTGTACCACACTTGGCGTGATCCGGGCTAGATGGTTCTAGGCTGCAAGTAACAGCGCTACTAGCGAAGCCAAGCATAAGTTGCTTGAAATCAATGCGGAAGTCTTTCCACATCATATGGTCAGCTTTGACAGTTGATCAACGTAATCCTCTTCCGGCCGATCTCTTGCCAAGCTTGCGATTAATGAGAGGTTACTCCCTACCGACCTTGGCAGCAGTCCTCAGAAATCATTCAATCCAATGAAATAATTTGTGTCTTGCACAGCCACTTCTAGCAAAAGTAATGTACCCTAAGCAGTAACGCCCAGCCGTGTACGGATCCGAAAACGAGAGGCTAACCACAGGAGGAAAACTGTTCTTCCTAGATACCTTGATATCATGCAAACCTTGTATGGTCTCTCGTTTGAATCATCTAAAAAGTACCTTTTTACGATCTCGCTGAGCAATGTCAAGTCCTCACTGTTGATCTACTGCATGGTATAAGTAGTCTTCATAAGTCATTTAAATTCCATCAACATTGGAATGACCATGAAAAGCGAAACTACACCTATTGCCGTCTCCTCGGGCTGATCGCACTCCTGACCCTCCATTTTCACGCAGCATGCACTTAATTGTTCAAAGCTGAGGCCCTGACACTGTATTACAAGAACGGCATATCATGAAGGGTAGGGAATGCAAAATGTATGTTGGTAGACGATCTCTAGTTTTGATGTTCATGTAAGTCGCCGGCTATTCTTCAGTGAAACTAAGGCTGATGTTCTTCAGTTGGGTCTTAATTATGTGGCAGATGTTATTTATCACACTATGGTTGTTCAAGACTAGGCCTGAGCCATATTGGGGCGGGAACTGGAATGAAACGAGGAGTTTGGCAGGTGTCAGTCCTATCCCTTGCCATTCACACAACGACTATTGGCGCGATAACCCTCTGTACTCGGCTCTTCGCGTTGGCTGTATCGGAGTTGAAGCCGACGTGTGGTTAGTGGAAGGCGAACTCTACGTCGGGCATAATAAACGAGAGATTACATATGGCCGCACATTCAGCTCGCTTTATATCAATCCCATTGTCGAGATCCTGGAAAGCCGAGAGAGATTGTCGAATAGCACAGAATATGGCATTTTTGAAGCAGACAGTCGTCAAACTCTTATCCTCATGGTCGATATCAAGACAGATGGTCCCCAAACCTGGCCAGCACTTATGGAAAGCCTAAATCCACTGAGAGCCAAAGGCTGGCTTAGCTCATATGACAGTGATGTATTCAAAAATGGGCCAGTCACTCTCGTCGTTAGCGGCAACAGCCCCTTCGATCTGGTGGTCAGCAACACAACTTATAAAGATATCTTTCTCGATGCTCCTCTCGATATTCTTTCTGAGTCGTCTACGATAGATCGATACACTAGAACGAACTCTTTCTTGTCAAGTTGTTCTTTCGAGAAGTCTATTGGAAAGGTTTGGCTTGGCCGTTTGAGTCGTAAGCAACTACAAAGGCTTAGAGCGCAGGTACGTCGGGCGCACAGTCGAGGTCTCAAAGTGAGGTATTGGAATTTGCCATCATGGCCGTCGTATGTCAGGAATCGGATATGGGACACTCTCCTCCGGGAACAAGTCGACATCTTGAACGTGGACGATCTATCAGGTGTCCGCGAGTGGGTCTGGAATTGGTCCGGACAAAGGACTTAGCTGTAATTATTAGAACACAAGCCGTTTGCCTACCTAATTCGCTCCCATTCAGACGACATATTCCTTCACACGGTCCAATGTGATGAAGCGATGGGACTTGGAGGAAACATTGAGAGATCAGACTTCTTACTTTCTTCAATAGTCGAAGAACTTGCCAGCGACCTCGAATTCCGCGTCCGCTGGAATTTGGTGTTTGCTTTACCTCCCGAGAGTCTCGTATCCTAGCCTTGCTCTTCAAATTGCGCATGACTCGGAAGGTTGAACGAAGATGCACTTCACTACAGCGGGCTACCATAGACATGGCTGAAAGTCCGACGAACAGTATCACGGAAGGCTCGCCATACGAGTCAAAGACCTTGCCAAGACCAGCGTGTAGTAGAAGCGGTGCTCGCCTTTAGTGAATAGACATTTGGCGCTAGATGGTTTGCGAGGCAGTGCAAATTCACGGCTAAGCGCTTGGCACAAAACCCGCCCTGCGCAAGGGGGCATCAGAAAAGCGGCCCACCGAAGCTCGTATTCCTGATCTCATGATTGGCTGGACTCCGTCCAATGCGAAACCGCCCAAGATTGAACATCTCAGCCTTGACTCGCACCGCTGAGATAATGTTTGCCAAGACCTTCAGGTCGAGGCATTCGTTGTCGGAATCGTATTGGGTTCTAACATGCTAGGGCGAACAAGGCTGCGTCATCAAAGTCTGTCCGCGCCGCTGCCAACAATGACAGAAGATTTGTGTTCTATTATTATCTTTCTACCGCGTCACGGTCGCGAATTTCCGAAGAACCTATATGTAGCCAGGTTAATCTCCAAAAGAGTCTTTCCAAACACCAATTCACATCTTTCAAGTCAACCTCGCCTCCAATCTTTTCAATACTCCTAGTCCAAACTTTGCATAAAGAACAATGTCGTCTCGATATGAGTACAACCCGTCCTTCCCAGCAGCAGTCATTTTCGTGGTTGGGTTCTCGCTTTCAACTCTATATCATGTCTATCAACTTGTCAGATGGAGGACCTGGTATTTCATACCATTCATCATCGGCTGTGTTTGTGAGTGTCATTCTGGCTTTCCTTAGTAGACTACGCTATCCAAAGCATGGAGCCTGGCTTTTGCTAACCACGGTCATGGAATTAGTCGAGATAATAGGATACGTTGGACGTGCGATCTCAGCGAAAGAGACCCCTCAGGAATGGTCGCTGCCACCTTACGTACTCCAGGCCCTCTTACTGCTCTTAGGCCCGACGATGCTTGCAGCGTCTATATATATGATTCTTAGCCGACTGATTGGGCTTCTTGAGGCCGAGTCATACTCACTTATCAGACGCAAATGGCTGACACGATTCTTCGTCACTGGAGATGTGGTCTCATTTTTTGCACAAGCAATTGGTAAGAATCGCATTATCAAGCGAGCCGGTTCCAGCGAAGCGCTATATCACAGACTGACTAGGGCTGTAGGTGGCGGCAAACTCGCAAATGCAAAGACAAAAGGTGATCGCAATACGGGCCAGACGATTATTATAGCTGGTCTGTGTATCCAGGTAGCTTTTTTCGGCTTGTTTATTGCAGTTACCTGCCTCTTCCACTACCGCATCACGAAGGCACCTACAATACGTTCTAATAGCTTGGTCGTCCCTTGGCGAAGCTTCATTAAAGCTCTCTACGGTGCCAGCATCTTTATCATGATACGGTCCATCTTTCGTGTTATTGAATACGTTATGGGTAAAGGTGGGGAGCTACAGTCTAAAGAGGTCTATCTTTACGTCTTCGATGCTCTGCTTATGTTCAGTGTGGCTATACTGTTCAACATTTATCATCCGAGCAGGATCATCTCGAAGCATAAGAAGCTTCTTACCCCTGTCTCGGATTCTGAGAGCCAGAACGAAGTTTACCGCCTAAATCGTGTTGACAACGACAGTGACAGTCATATTCCAGAGGGCCAGCAAGTCCGCATCCCACGGTATTGAGATGGACGATGGGCAGGTGTCGAGAATGGTGAGCACCGATAGGATGATCGTGCACAGATGGGTTTGGGACGGAAAGGCAATCCTTGCCGCCGACGCAGGGCAAGAGTGACCAAGCGAATCACATAGCAGTGTATAGAGTCGACGTATGATTCACTTTCAAATGGTGAATTCCTGTTCCAATTGTCTCGATAAGGGCATCGTTCTTTTTGCCTTGCATGATTTCATAGTTACTACATAGATTCTTCCATAGACAAAGTTAGCATTTTCTGATTGCAGACTGCATGCCTAGAGAGAGAAAGACGAATATCCAATTTTTGCAAATCATGCGCTGCTATATGACGAAGTCTGTACCATATCGCCTGTGCTACAAGGGTTGGCTGAAGAGCATAGTCAGCCGGGGATGATTCAAGCGCACCACTAGACGACAGATCCATTTCGAGGACATCTGTAGCATGATCAGAGAGGCGCTGATGCCGGAGTTGGACGGTAAAGAATTGCCAGAGACCGTTGTCAACAAAAATAGAACATCAATGTATGGCTCAAAAAGGGAAGAGAGAAGAAAACAAGGGGTAAGGGTGGGGGAAACAGCCGAAAGCGAGAGATAAGTAGGTGGAGCCAGGCTTGGCGTACGGTTGGTAGTGTGGCTTGCTTGTTCTTGGCGTAGGGCTGAGCTAAACTTTGTCATGGCCTGCCCACGGGCCTCCACATGAACGTCATCCGCCTTAAAACGCCGACCCAGGAGTTCGGGCAGTATGCGCTCTCCAGATAGCTTAATAGGTCTGCCACGGATCAATGCTATAGCCTCCTTCTCCTGCCTCCTCCCTCCTCCATTTACGATATCATTCGGTCAACCCACTAAATCTAATACCAGCCGGAACAAGCAGCAATGCGGGCTTCGCGGCTTGGCCACAAGAAGTCCCGCTTCGGCTGCACGAGGTGCAAGAAACGACACGTCAAGGTGAGGACTCAAGGCCACATCAGCTTCAACCTGCTCTTCGAATTGCGCCGCTATCACGGAGTTGGCATTCCATAAACTCTCATGTGATTGACCAGTGAGGCTAAATATGAATGCAACAGTGCGACGAACAACGACCATGTCAAAACTGCGTCAGGCACGATGCTCCTTGTAGTCTTCTGCTGGCTTCTCGCCGCGTATCAGGTCTAACGTACAGCCATGGAAGTCAGCAAACAGCGCCATTCACCAGGTCTCCCAGCCTCACTACGCCATCTGATGTCGAGACTGTGCAGCATGACGAGTTGCTGAACGCAACACCGGTGGGAACACCCGGAAGTTCAACCACTGTCAAGTCAACTACAGATACTGCGATAAGCTCCGTTAAACGACTTCTGGATGAGCTTCAAAAAGAAGTCCAGAGTTTTGAAAATGGGCTCAATATGTCCCGATCCGAACCGTCTCAAGAGAAGGAAGTCCATCTTGATAAAGTTTCTGCACAGCACCATACATCTGCCGAGCCGATGCAAAGTCTTCAACTCTTACACCATTATTGCACATCGACCTATGCAACGCTAGCCAACAGCCCCGAAACTAAACATGTGTGGAAGTTGACGATTCCTCAAATAGCATTCAAACACGTTAGAAGCTAGCAATGACATGCAAATGTGCCCTAGCGCTGACAAAGTTCTAGGAGTTTTTGATGAACGGCCTGCTTGCCGTTTCGGCTTTGCATCTCGCGTACTTGAATCCAGACCTAAGCAAGTCTTATTGCACTGTCTCGGCTCACTATCAGAGCCTAGCCCTTGACGCCTTTTCTTCGCGTGTGACGGATATCGACGAGACTAACTCCGATGCTTATTATCTTCTTGCTGGTTTGATATTTCTGATGAGCACATTTTCTATCGCACATTTCGAGACGGATAAATTAACGCCGAACGAAGTTGCCCAGTCGTTCATTTTGGTGCAAGGTAAGCTTCTTCCCGTGTCGTCATTGCGCGACCTCGTCTTCAATCCTAGTACGAAGAAACGAAGAAATACAACATATTCAAGACTGACTCGACAAAGGTATCAAGAATATACGCTCAGTGTCATATGCCAATATGTGGATATCTCATGGGCCGTTGGCGGAGGCTATTCTCAGACCGGAGACCGAGCCGACCCAGTCATTCGATTCACAAGTAGGGTTTGTTGAGCGGCTGTACAACCTGTCCGATACGATTCGCAGTGTTTCATTACAGAGCCCAGACGCGGACGACGAGATACGGGAGTCCTGCTTGTGCGCGATCGACCTGCTGCGCAAGACCCACGCATCTGCTGTGCACTCTGAGGTTGGTGCTCGTCGCATCTGGGCTTGGCCATTCGAGCTGCCGCCATCATTCCCCAAATTACTAGCCAAGGGCAACCCGGTTGCGCTTATAATTCTGGCACATTTCGTCAGCTTAGTAAGGGAGTTTGAGGGCCAGTCCTGGTTTGTAGAAGGATGGAGCAAAAATGTACAAGCCATGGTTGAGAAATCACTTGATCAACCGTGGAGGGCTTGGGTGGATTGGCCGAGACAATGCGTTTCTGGAGATCTTGGCTTGAATGTGGAATCTAGGCATAGTGCTTCATAATACGCCGTCTACATTTGGTCCCAACAGTTGGTCCCAAAAAAACTGCAGCATTCTGAGAATCGCGTTGTGGCTTCGACTGTGGCGTACTTGTCTGCTGCGCCGGAATTCTCGTTGTGCACGATCTTGGGCATGAGTTTGTCGTACTCGACCTCGCTCAGTGGCGGGTATTTCTTCTTGATTGTCCTGTGACAACATTCTACGCGTAGACATGCTGTTATTGTCCATTCTCATTTTCTTTTGGATATGTGCCGGCACCTTGCCGATCCGTGACCCTCCAGCGTCTTCATTCGAGTCGCTTTCCTCGTCCGTTGACTGAGGTGGTGGTTGCTGGCGCGCGGTTTGCCCGGCTTCGGGTCTGCGGCGGCGCCGACCGCGACTCACACTCTTGTCTCATCCTTCAGGAGGCATTTTGAATCTTGAGCAGTGTACAATAAGTAAAGCACTAATGAGATGGTTAGCATATATCCGGTATGAAAGGCGACGCGCAGTACTGACCACGGGTTGTTGGTGTATGAGAGAATTTTGCCGTGGTAGCTGTTGTGTGGTAGCTGTTGCCACTGCCTAAAATGGCCTCCGCTCCTCAATGAGCAACTACCGCTACAACTCTCAGATCTCTTTTCTACCTTAGGCAACTACGAATCTGTTCTAGCTTGTTGAGTCTCACTGCCCACCATCGAGTCTGTCGGTCTGCAGTCCACATTCACACTCTACAATACCCAAAGGTCGCAAACAGCCCTCTCCAGTGAACACATCTAATAGTAATAATGTTACGTCTTTGAACTGCTTACCTGAACTCCTCGAAACCATCGGAGTCGCCCGTGATTCCACATATGATTTCCACCAATAAGTCAAAGTCGATCTTGTACTTTGAGAACTGAATCTGGCTATTTGAAGGCCAACCTTGTGATCAGAACATTGGTGGCGACGACGTCTATTCAGGTTGAGTCACATGAGCGTACCTTAACGGTGATGAAACGTAATGAAGGACTGGCACTGTTGCCAACAGACTGTCTGGAGACCAAGTTCATGTCCTCGAGTGTCGAAAAGCAGACGGCAGAATTCTCGTGAGTTGGAGGGTGAAGGTACTTTGAAGATTCGAGCCGACGACAGGTTCCAACGTAAGGCAGTGAGTGGTCCGTGTGTTGCTGCCAAGGTACTCCCTCGCAATCACGACGTCTCTTAACCTCAAACAAAATTTTGCAAAGGCAACCTTCGCAATCATCAGGATGCCGCTCACTGAGTTTTTCTCCTCCTTCAAAGACTTGTCAGACACATCAAGGGCTCGTCATGATTATATTGAGAAAGCTCTCATTGAATATTATACCGCCAAAAAGGCGACCAGACAGCTCGCGATGGCAGCGGCTCTCTCTAACATGGCAAACAGCCAGAGCTCAGCCATCAAGGTAACCTACAAAAACGAAGGGTGGGATGAGATATCAGTGGAATACCTCTGGTATAAGATCGATGCTATGCTCTTTCTTGAGATGCGTAAGTACCGTTCCGTGTTTAGTGAGTATTTACGAACAGTTTATCATAGATCCAAACTTCGAAATACCCTTCCGAGCCGAGAAGGCACTCAGCCTACAGACAACAGACATCTCACTGGAGGCGAGCGCGCAATGCACCTGCTGGCAGACCACCTCAACAACCAGGTGTCGTCAGCACCGAAAAATGATCTCATTTATACGCCGATTGCATCAGCCACTCAACATCGTTCAAACACGCCGGCCGCCTCGATGCAACAGCCTTTTGCTGAACATTCCAACAACAGACTTTCCTCGCCGTCTATAAATGCTCAAAACCTGGCAAGGCCGATGGAGCAGAACCTACCGGCAGTGCCACAACCGAGGCTCGCGAACGTGCAACGGCCCCCAACACAAATCTCAAATCAAGAAGTCGGTCAAGTTCAGACGTAGACCGCAGAACCTCTGCCTGCATTTCTACAAGGCCGTGTCACAACGCAACCAGTGAGGCAACAGGGTGAAGCGCCCGCGTCTCACATACAGTTCCCCAATCCACGGTGGATGGTATAAAGCGACACCAGGAGGAGAGGCACAATCAGTTGCCCAAACCTCAATATGTTCGCGGACCGCGCAAGATTAATCTTGTAGAGGGTTATCTCTGATGGGTTCTTTACAGCCGAGAAACAGATGGAGATTTGAAAAGAAGTAAATCTTCCGACGGAAGAGGGATGCCAAAGATTGCAAATTGACATTCCCAAGTGGGCTTTTGCTAGATTGGGCTCTAAAGAGGCTTGTGCTGAGCTTCAAAAGATCTTTCCACAGTCCGTGGTTGTCTGGCTCGGGGTAAATGAAGGCAATACGGGCAGAGACAAACTTCGTCTGATCCTGGGATACACGAAATTGGTGTTGGACAATGAGCCCACTCGCCTCAACAAGTTGGATCTGATACGAGCATGGCACTCCATTTGACAATGGCTGAAGTCACCTGAAAAGCAAATCAACAGGCTATCGATCTACGATGCCCTGGGCAATGAAGTTGAATCAGGCATGGCAGAGCTGATCGAGGACACGCTTCCGGGAACATATGCGCCAGCAGAATATGCAAGGTTCAAGCCTGATCAGGCATTCCGAAAGGCTGGGCGCGAAGTCGAGAAAGAGAGGAGTGGGGGCAGAGCGTCCCAAGAGGAACTCGATGCTCGAGTCGCCCTTCGACAAAAGGCAGAGAGCATTATATGAATGAAGAAAGAGTCGTGTGGAGATCAACTGACCAAGATCTATCAGCAATGGCAACAAGACCACAAATATTGGCCGCCTGACCTCGCGTTTCAATCCATTGCGGACGTGTGGAAGCACCACCTCTCAGAGGAGAAGAAGGAATCATTGAACTAGGCTTGGCTAATTTCTCACACCAAAGCTCTGATAAAATCAGCGGCCAAGTCCGGACGACAATGGTTTAACAATAGCGATGACGCCGACGGGGAGGATCCCCTCTCAGCTGAAAAGAGCCAACACGGCGGGTGAGACAGCAGTCAAGACAACGGGCGAGACAAAGGTTGAGGAACCAGCCAAAACATCAGAGAGCAAGTAGATATTTTAATGCTTTGAACTCGCGTGCTACTATTTTCATCTTTTGTGCCTGTGACATGTATGTTATAATCCGTAAGCTGGTAAGTTGCGAGACAGAGGAGTTGGCTTACCACTGTGTGTTGTGACGTCAAAGTAGCAATGCGGCTTGGGCAAGTCAGCGTCACAATTAATTTTTGATAGGCGATACTAGTTAAAGGGACCTTAGGCGAATTAATAGCAGTTTATTGTTGACTAAACATCTAACAACTATCACATTTTTATCCTTCTATGTTACTCTTAGACTCTATAGTATCTATACTCAAACAAAAGTTACAAACAACTATAAATGCCTAAAAGAATAACCTTCCTTGAACATATTATTCTATTTCGTATCACTTGACTTTTGTTTTAGGTTATTTTTGAGCAGAAAAATGAGACTGAGAATAGTCCCAAGCCCTGTCAAGCCGACAGAAAACCACAGAGCACCCCGGTAACCATGGAGGAGGTCTGCTTGTGTCTGTCCACCATAATTAATGTTGGTTTCAATTGTACCAGCAAAGCCAAGGCCGAGGGATATACTATAGTTGACAATGGTCATAACAATACTGGCCCCCATGCCCTGGTAATGCCGGGGCACTACAGTTGCAAATATAATGATAGCGGCAGGTAATGATGTATCCATTCCAATAGTAGCAATAATGGTGCCGAAAAAAAAGTAAGTCCAATAAATCGAGTCTGCAGGCCGGAAGGCCATGAGAATTGATGTGACTAGAAAGGCAATCTGTCCAACAACCATAACGTATGCGGCAGGAACCTTATCGATTATATAGCCAACAATTAACGCAGAAGCTACACCTGTAATAATGATGGGAGTAAACCATGCTGCCAATTGAAGAGGCGTTTGACCGCCTATATCAAGAGCCACTCGTACGGCATAGAAGAGCTACACCCAGTGTTAGTAAAGTCTTTGCAACCAAGAGTACTACTAACCCATATGCCAAACGTGGCCCAGCCTGCTGCTGTGCATGCGAAAACGAAGTTGATGTCCAAAGTAAAGGCACTAATAGGCAGAATTGGATGGCGGGCTCGATAAATTTCGATATGAAAGAACAGTACGCCGAAAACGAAACTGAGGATCAGACACACATAGACGTAGGGCTCCCGCCAAGTAACAACCACAGCCTGATTCCACGCGAAGTTGAACAAGACTAGAGCCATCACGCCAGATGCACCTCCAGGAATATCCAGGCGGTCCAATTTTCGACGAAGCGGTTGTATCTGCTTCTCTTGTACATGCAAGTCTGGAATTGTCCAGGAAGCAAATGCAGCTACAACAGCGACACCAATGGCCTGGCTCCAAAAGATCCAGGGCCACCAAGCCATGGCAAAAAGAGGTCCAAAAAGGAGTCCTGACATGGCGCCAAATGGCGCTGTTGCGGCGAACCATGCAAAGGCCGTGTTTCGCGGGCCCTCGGAAAAGGACTTGCCGAAGATGGCAAGAGCATTGGGCAAAGTCAGTGCAGGACCCATACCCTGGAAGACGCGAGCAAATACGAAGAGAACATGAGTGGAATAGACGGAGAGTCCTGCCACCAAGCTCCACAAGGAGAGCCAGCTCATGCCTAGGACAAACATTCTCTTATTGCCAAATTCATCACCAAGACGCCCACCGATGAGGATGAATGTGCCAATGGTTAAGCTGTAGCCAGCAATTAACCATGATAATGTGCCGGAGTTACTGATGTTAAAAGAGTGTCCGATGATATGGAGCGTGGTTAGAGTGTTACACAAGCCCAGCTGGTTCATGTACATGGACATACACACACTTGCGATAAAAAGGATTCGCTGTAGTCGTGGGAAAGTATCGGCGGGATAGACATTGTCCTCATTCGAGGGTTGCGCAGCGTCGATATCTAATGGTGTTCGGAAATGAGTTCTCGCTGTAGCCGTCTTGGAGCCATCCTCGGAGCTACTCACCTGGCAACGATGATGGTGCCTTGAATGGCAGCTCAGGATTGCTCATCCCTTCTGTAGACAATACCATGGAGGACAATGACTTGTAGGAGGTGCTCGTGATAGGCGAAGTGCTTCACAGACAAGGCCGAGCATAAATTTATCAGTACTGATATTATGGAATACTGAGCGCTGAGCTCTGGACTAATAAATAGGGGTTCGGTAGTGATATCGTAGGCCATTAGTTGTTAATTGAGGAATCCATTCTATTTTATTCAACAAGAGTCAACAAAAATGACCTTTAAACTCCGAAGACACGGGACGACCAACATCCACGTCCGAGAAACGCTAGACCATTCGGCTCCGGAACAGCTTAAGATGTTCGGAGATCTGTGGTTATCACGTGATCTAACCATGGACATCCGGCTGATGAGTAATAACGCTCACTCGCATCACGGAGGCCTTGTACCTCCGCGACTCTCCGTAACACACCACTCATCCTTCAATAATTCATCCAGGTACTTCGGATACCTAATAGATCTACTTTCATCGATACTGGTGATCATGGGTTCAATCATAGCTAGTATGGAGTCGAGTCAGTTCTCATGCGAGATGTGCTCTAAGTCTTGCCAGCGGCGTAGGTTTTTGTTGTCCACCTTCCTCATTCGCCATTCTTTCCGGTACCCGTGTAGCCATTTCTCTCCGTTACTCACACTATTGACGTAGGTGACTTGCTCATGCGTCATCGGAGGCGTTGCAGAGGTCCCGCCAAGCGTGGGAATCGCCGCAAAGCCTGCGATGCGTGTGTTCAGGCCAAGGCCAAATGCTGCTACACCCAGCCCACTTGCTCTCGCTGTGCCAAGAGACGAACGACATGCCTCTATAGTACACCATCGGCTGCTGAGGTATCCAATCACCCCAAGAATATAGAGGAACCCTCAAATATTCAGAATCAGGGTCTCCAGTCGTGTCTCTCGGCCGGTAGCCACTCCTCTGCCCCGGAAGTCCCGTCTTGGAACTTTCCACTCTCTCCGTATCCGCTGGATACCTTGGACTTGAATGTAGCAAGCTTCGCAACTGTGGCTTCTGTCCCGCATCTCGAATCCCTAATCGACATATCTTATACATCGCCAATAACCCATGACACACCACCCTCTTCATCCCTTACTCAAGCTTCGAATGACAACACGGAGTCCCCTTCAGATACTTCGACGTCGTCGACAGCGCTCATTCTCACCCATATACTTGGCGACTACGCTTCTTCGCTGATCAAAGGCTCTTGTTTCTCTCCGTTTATTCACTTGCCCAACGTGAAAAATGTTGAACCCGATCTAGCGTCTTTCCCTTTTACCTCAATGGCCATCTGCAGCAGTGCTGGTATGCATTTCTCGACCAATAAACAATTTTTCCGGCGAGCCGTAGACGCAGCAAAGCATGGATTAATTGGGAGTTTTGTAAGTACTACTGCGGCCCTGGTTGCTCTGATCAAGTGCTGAGATGGATATTAGCCGTCGTACGAGTGCATGCAGCAGTGGGACGCGATACACGCTATACTAATCTACGAAAGCTTGGAGATTAAGGAAGGCATTGCCAATGAGTCTGAAGCGTGGAGTCTCACGATGCCAGTCAAAAATCTGGAGATGGGCTTTCTTTTGAAGGTACAGAATTGTAGCTATCCCGGTCTCGGGCTCATATTGTTACTAACATTCGGCAGATGACAAGAACCTACATTGAGCCATACCTACAGATTCGCAGCTCTGACATAAACGCTTTCTCTGATTTCAAATCAACACCATGTTCGCCGACCACAACGACATGGGGTCGGTGGAGAACCACCGAAACAACACGTAGAACAGTTTTCATTGTCAACATGGTCAATTTTCTCAATAACTATGATCCTAGGACGAAAAAGACTTCGCCCTACTATGAATCGCTAAGCGATGACCTTATCCTCAACATGCCATTGCCCTGTAGCCAGGCCGTATGGCTAGCATATGAAGAGGAAAACTGCGTACTTGCAATGGAGAGCCATCAGGCTTGGGTCAATTATTCCGCGCCTGACCCTGATCTTCCTACAATGGAAGCATTATCAAGAGACACTTGCTTAAGTAATATTCTCTCAAAATATAGCAAGGAGCAAATTCAAGCCGCGATTGGCCCACATGTTGGTGTGGGCGATTCAGACGCCTTGAGACGTCTTATCATACTCTGCGCTACTGAGCAATTTCTTTGACTGGTGCGTCGAGATGCCAGTTGAAAGCCAATGCCCGCAGAGCTTTCCACTGCCCAATTTACCCAACAATCATGTAGGCTCTCCTCGGTCAAATGAGGTTCAGGATAATTGTGTCTATTGCCATTAAATAAACTATCTACTATAATCTTATGCCTTTAACATAGCTATCATTCCAGTCTGATTAGAGCTATAGACAAGCTAACGAGAACTATAGTAGACAAGAGTTATCCTTTTCCACTGTATACAAAGCTTCTTTAAAAAGGGCGTATGAGACTTTCCCACAGCACACAAATTATCTACAGCTTATTCAGCCCAAAAGGAGGCTCTGCGCCGTACAGTGCGACGGACTGGGATGCAAGGACGACGGGCAGGTGTTATAGCCTCGTATACTTTTACTCTAAGTGTAAGCACTTGCGCCGCAATGGCTAATGATACGTTCACTGCGAGTCATGAGAGACTAGCTAATCGTGAGCTAGCTTCGAAGCTATAGATGGCAATTGCAGACATTCCTTGTCTTGTAGGGTAGTGCCAGTGAACTTATCGACACAGGCGCACCCGAAGCTCCATTTAAATCAACTGAGTGGGTTTTTTCAAAGACGATATCTAAGTTATCGAAGGCTTTGTCAATAATATTGATGAGAGTCGAGTCTTCCTTCAATGAAAGATTACTAATGACAGGAAGGATTGCATTAGCTGTGTTGTCGGCTACATCGGTCTTAAATAAACCACCAGCCGTTCCGCGACTTATAGTGATAAGTTCTACAACCAACCACGAGGTAGTTGACGTGTATGTAATCCTAGCCGCAAAAGATGCTCTAGGGAGTGTAGTTTTGGCGGACAGGATTTTGATCGATTCGCCGCCAGTTGTAAAAAGGTAATTAGCCCTGAAGCAGGAGAATGTCAACTCCATATTTATGGCCTTTAAGACCTTCATATTCCCAATTAGATCCACTAATTCATACTTTGACAGGCTGATTCTAACACTAAATACTGGACCTTAGTGTCGTCTGTTGTCTTGTTCTCTGGGCTCTTGATTTTCTTGTACCAAAGCTCAATTCGAAATGTGTTCAACTAGATGCCGACTAGATCTTTCACTACTAGGATATCAATGATATCAAGATCGGAGAAGCACTTGACCAGTTCTGCGAGCGTCAGGCCAGGCGGAGAGGCTTGGGGTAATTTACAGCCAACCCCGAAGGCCTTGTCTATTGTTTCCAGATGAAAGCTGGCCTGTCCTTGGCAATAGAAATTCCCGCCAGTTGTTTTAGTAATCATCAATTCCATACTGTCGAGAATAACTAAGCGGTGATCTTTGACTCCATGCTGTAGCAACTGTAAGGCCGACTGATTTGCTTTAGCTTTCACTTTAGGTACCTCTCCCGTTCTCACGATACTTGTATAAGTTTAGTGGAGGCGTAAAATTGCATGATGACGACGAATTTGAACGTGAGAAATGACATCATAGAGCAATGTACTTGTAAAGTAATAACCGAGACGAGGAAGAAGTACCCATTACACGCACACTGAGTAGGACAATTCATTACCTTACCTTTACTTAAGTGCCTACCATACGGTACGGTCCGCACCTAAGCTGAACTCTTCATCTGGTCTGCCATTCAATCGCGCGGGTGACTCCAATCTCATTCTGATTGGTGCTTCACAAATGACGTCAATTGTCCAGGTGCCAAGGAACACGGAAAACAAGCCACCGTCAACGAAATCAAGATCAGGGCATTCAGGTCGTACACTTGTCATTATTGCTCACAGTTCGAATGTTGAGAGCCATCTGCGAATTTGTTCCTGTGACGGATCCCACATTGCCAGACGAGTGCCCCACCCTTGGAGGGAATCACTCATCCTGTTGAGTCACTGACATACATGTCGACAGTACTTGTTGTATTCTACACACTTAGTTGATCTGCAGGGAATTGGGATATTTCTATTCTGAGATTAAATTCTCACCAGATTGTTTCTATCTCCACCAAAACAAAAGGCGGTTATCACGACATGGCAGGTCTTGTTGACAAATTGACCGCCTCTAAAGGCACCGAATCCGCAGGTAGGTTCAGATGCTCGTTTAAAAGGGTGCGTACTCTCTATCTGCACATCAAATTGACACCTCAATAGGATTCCTAAACCACATCATCGAGCAGCTATGGCCCAACATCAACGTTGCCGGCTGCAAAATGGTCAAGGACATCGTCGAGCCCATGTTCGCTTCCATGCTCCCAGGTCCCCTAGCCACACTCAAATTTGTTAAGCTTGACCTGGGGCCGATTCCGATGCAAGTGTCTGAGGTGGACGTTCACAAGGCCGATAATGGCGGCATCAAGCTCGACATGGACGTGGTATGGGAGGGAAAGAGTGACATCGAGCTGGATGGCAAGATGATCCCCAAGCTGGTGAGTAGGCTGCAATGCCCGGTGTGCTTGCAATATTTCTACGTTGCTAAAATTGGACCATAGGGCATCGAACATGTGTCTTTGAAGGGTAGACTATCTATTCTACTTGCTCCCTTGACAAATATCATTCCCTTGGTATGGTGCTCCCACTAACCCTACTTGTCTGTCTCGATACTTACGAATTGGCAATAAGATTGGTGCTGCTCAGGTCGCTTTCATCAACCCTCCAGAGCTTAAGCTCGATTTCACCAACGCAGCCAACATAGCAGACTGGGCTGTGGTAGATAGTGCTGTGCGCAAGGTCATTCTTGACATCATCGGCTCCATGGCCGTTCTCCCCAACCGCTACCTCGTCAAGCTTGACAGCAACAACGACTACCTTCGTACCTACCTACCACACATAGGCGCCCTGCGCTTGACAATCGAAAGATCCATCGGGATCAGCGGCCCGAAGAAGAGCAAGTCCAAGCGGCTGTTGGCCAAGATCATCAAAGACGTACCTGACTGCTACTGCAAGGTCAACATAGGCGCCGAGGATGAATGGCGCACCTCCGTGAGGAAGAACGACAAAGATCCAGAGTGGAACGAGACCCATGATTTCCTCGTGGCGGACATGGACCAACGTATCTTCATTGATGTCCAGGATGACGATCTCGGCGGCGACGATGACATTGGCATTGCCACGACCACTGTCAAGGATATTTTGCTGGCGGGCGGGTCGCAGCAGTTAGCGCTCACCCATAAGGGCGAAGACACCGATGCCAAGATCACCGTCCGCGCCCAGTTCTACAACTTCGTCGACGACGCGCGTGCGATCAAATCAACACAGAGCAAAAGTGAAGGTCAAATCGTCGGGCTTGCCACCATACTCATTGCAAGCGCTCTGGGATTGCAGGGGCAGCGCGACGAGCTGAATCCTAGCATTAAGGTGACTTGGGGTACGAAGGAGTACCGCACCGCCGCAAAGACCTACAGCCCCGGCACGGACATCTTTAACCCTTCGTTTGATCAGGCCTTCAGAATTCCCGTGACAGAAGACTTGCTTGCCAACCCAGCTAACTTCAAGATCGCGTTGATGAACAAGGCCGACGAGACTGGGTCAGTTGAGATCACGTTCCAAGACATTCTTCAATCCCCTGGTCTGATCAAGGAGGCGAGCTTTGATGTTGGCTCTGGTGCGACGGTCAGAGCAAGTATCTCTCTTCGGTCTTTGCAGCTAGCCAAATAAACCATATTTCCTCTTGCGATATGTGCTGAGCATATGTAGTAGTCGAACACTATATACGATTGAGTGAAATAATTGCATACCATATATTACTGACAATAGCCATTCGCCGGATACTAGATTTGTTCTGCAACCCAGGCGTGACTGTCCGTTGTTGTCTTCACAACTCCAGCATTAATGGCATCACTCCGAGTGAATTCAGCTAGTTCCACAAGTAGAAAATGCCTTGCCGGTACCCAAGAGCCACCATACGTCTGAAGATGATCAAGGGCAAAGAAAGATTGGCAGCACCTAGAACTCCTCATGTTATGAATGATGGGAAGAGAGAAGGCGAACGGCACGAGAGAAAGAAATCTTCAACTCACCGTAGTCGTAGCTGTGTTATGCTCGCTACCGCAAACTTTAGTACAAAAAGTGTACTTGTGTGTCTTGTACTCGTTACACCAAAATTTGGTGCGCAATGTTTTCTCGTGATTGCTTATACTCGTCAGACTACCAGTAGGTGTAAAAGTATACTCACGTACTTGCATCCACCGCTACCACTTACAGTGCAATATCCTTACACTCGCCACACAGACAGTAGGTCTGAAAAGTGTACTCACGCAATCACACTTGTCGCTTCGCAGGACACTTTTCTCTAGTTTATGCCTAGGAGGAGACGCTAGGTATTTGGTATATTGCTTTATTGCCATTAAATGAGTTACTACAGGGTCTGATGTCTTTGCCATAATACTTCATTCTGAAAAGGACTACATTTAATACAGAAAAGAGGGGTGCATTCAGATTTGTAAAAAGAGTAAAGGGGATTAATATTAGCTAGTAGCTGGTTGGAATAAACTGAATAGGCTGTTTCTTAAAAGAAGGACTTCACTGGCTCGATTAGTTGTTGGCTTTTGTGAAAATAATGCTCGACGAGGAAGTACCTGACCTCGACAAGCAAACGCCGCATGACAACATCAAAGAAAGCCTATCCTCAAAAGTTCTCATCGGTTAGTCACTACACAGATATTTCTGTCCTCCCACTCATAGTCAAGCAGAGGAAGATTAGTGCCACCAGTAGCTTGCCAATATCGTGCGCGACATTGGAGCAGATTTTTTGTCGCAAAAGGGATCGCGATTGTCCTCATATAAGAAATACAACGAAGGTGATATCACAATGAAGAGGAGTGTAATGTATTTGATAGTGCAAGACGATTAGTCCATCGACACCGACAACACCGTGTCGGTCGTTCACTCACTGTCGAAGGTGACGTGCCCTGCTTCGTGCGATGAACAAGTAGCCTATAACAGATCGCAACCCGAGCCATTCTCAAGGATTCTGAACGCTAAGCAAAGTGATGTCGGCCTCGGAAGCGAATGAGGACCTAACTTCATTCGCCAATTTGGAAAGAACTTGAGGGTTAGTGCACAATAGAAATGTCGCTCCAGATAGAGCAGTGGCGGTAGTTTCAGAGCCGGCAACAATGATTGTCTGAGAGCTTTGCCGTATCTCGTCGAGCGTCATTTTCTAGTATGTTGATCTAAATTTTATTTACCAAAGTGAGGGCGGAGAGGAGGTGGTATTACCTGATTACCAGAGTCGTCCTTGGATATCATAGCTGACATGAAATCTGGACGGCTCGACCCCAATTCCATGCGCTTGGCAACTCTCTCATTTGTCAACTCGATACTTTCTTGCCTCTTCGCATACAGCCTTTGAAAAACCCCATGATCTATAATGCTGTCAATTTGTGGCCACAAGCGTCGAATTTGTGTCAGGATCGTCATCTGTTTGATGCCTTCAAAGATGATAGCCACCCAAGAGTGGTAGCTCGAGGTCTCAAGGCAGCGAAATGGCTCGCCGAATGCTAGGTCACCAATGATATCGAATGTCGTCCAGTTGTACCATTTGACTAAATCCAATGGCGTGGCGCCATTGTGGCTCTCCTCTTTCAGCCTTTCAAATAGAAGCTCGACGTAACCCCTGGTCAGCGGCTCTTGAGCAAGCATTCCCTGCGCAGAGAAAACATGAGACAGAATGCGACGCATGCGACCATGACTGGCGGTATCTGAAGCTATGATACTCTTCGCTCTATTGTGAAAGAATGTTAAGTCTTTTTCATTCTCGGCATTTCCTGCTTTGCGGTGACCCATTATGTCCTTCCATGCCTTTGGGTCGGACAAAGAAACCATGTTTGGAGCGACGCGTACTACGTCTTCGTACTTCTGGTGAAGTTCAGAGATGCGTTTGTGACCATTTCCAAATGCCTGCATGTAACATTAAGGAATTTGTGAGATCGCCCATAGTTTTGGCCCTGGAATATGTCGAAGGGGCGATACAAGGAGATTGTAGATGACTGAACCGACGGCATAAGTAATCACCTGTACCATACATTCATTAGTTGAAATCAGGCCACCAAGGGTCCCCAGGTCTAAAAGAAGCAATGAATGAGTTGAAGAGCATACTAAGATAACTATCAGGGCTGGTCCGGCAACCGCAGGCCGTATCTCTAGTGAACTTCTGATGTGAATCAGAAGTGCCATCTTTGTAAAGCTGTCCGAAAACTGTGAAAATAGGCCTTGAAATCTTTAAGCTATCAAATAATCAACCGACAGCAGAAATTCAAGACAGGAGATTCACTTTTTCTTATTTTTTATAGTTGCTCATGTGCACAATTCGTAACCCAGAACCCAACTATTTACACACGAGCTTCAGTCGGCGCCGATATTTTGGTGTATGTCGCGGCAACTGAGCAGTGATGCGTGAGACTTCCCGTCAGTGGGGCTCGGCTTCCGGCAACAGCATTGCGGGAGCATCCCTCCTGTAGTATGGGCGATCCAATCTAGCTTGTCTCTCACCCAATAATAGCCATCCTGGATTGCTGCAGACATTTTACAAAGACAGCCATTTATTTGAGCTACACCCTGTTTGACTCAGCATTGGTGGTGTTGATCTTTAAGCGATGTTACATATCATCGAGCTGAGCCGGCGAATAGTTTCTGCCGAATGCCGATATGCAGAGTTGCGGCAAAGGTGTTGCCGAGAACTTGCATCGGCAGTTGAAATCACCGTCTATGTCGTCAAGTGCAAAGACCGCTAAACTAATCTACATTTATCTAATACTCTACCTCTTACAGCTCTAAATCAAACTGGCATGCCTTGTGCCGCTGAAGAATGATTTGTGGAACTCCTTCTCGCTTCAAGGCACGGCGTCATTTGTGAGTCGAGCCATTTGAGTTTGCCAAAGATCTAATGTCAGCCAAATACTACCATGGTTGCAAAACTGTCTGCCGACACCAAAAGGGCATTCGATCTTGAGCTGTGTGCTTGAGACGGGTGGCAAGGAGCTGTTACCATCCATTGAATGAGCTCCTAATTGTCCTCGCTCATGATTGCGCAGAGCTTGATAGTAACTTGTTTGATGGCACGAGGGGTATTCTTGCTGAGACCACCGAGCACATAAAGCGTATGGAAGTCGTCCTCAATCAGAAAATTTTATGCATTCGAGCTCCTCTTTCATGAGTGCCTTGGAGAAATGGAGAGTCCCCTTTCGCTTAGGAGATGCATCCCATGGTGATCATCCTCGACAACTACTCTTTAATCATGCTCCAGTGTCGTGGTAGCTCAATGCATCTCACTAGCCTCCTCTTTTGGGATGTAGCGATGAGACAAAACGGAAGGCTCATGGTATATCAGTGGAAAGTGCGAGGGCAAGGATTCCCTGCTGCTGCCTCCGCATTAGCTTTTGCACAGAGGATATGGCAAGCAACGCAGTCCGGTCATTCTATACTCATCCTCGCATCCAATGAAAGTGAACAGAAATGTCATCGTTGTACTCGCTACCATATAAATGGGTGTGATTTCCAAACTCCTTTAGATACTCTGGAAAGAAGAATTGTCGCGTTGCGAACAGCGAAAATACAAGTCGCATTTCATAGGCAACCTTATACTCTCTCTACAGAGCACATATTCACCCAACAGGTACACTTCCAAAGCTCAAGCCCTGTGTCATTTCCGTTGATCAGCAGACAATAGTTTTTCTCAAGTGTTTGCACAGAAAGACCAACTCTTATATAACAAGCCTCCCACATAATACCCAAAGCAGAACATTTATACATACACCGCAAACTAACTGGATCACTATCCTAAATCAAGACTTTTGTTGCTCATTCTTATTTCAATCTACCGGTACTTCCGATTCGCATTAGCTAAGATTCTTTTTTCATGAAAAGATGTAAGTAATAGCCTAGACATTAAGATTTATATTATGAACAATTCCTCTTTTTGCCTTGTTAAGTTGCGTAATGTCAGGATATTGACATTGACTGCAGACACGGAGAGAGACATTGGCCCAAGCACTCAACGCGGTGGGTTCCAAGGATGTTTCCTGAATCTTGGAGATGTTGTGCTCCCCTTCTTTTGATTTGCCTGTTTTCGGACTCAAGTTTGGCCGCATTCAATGTCCGGAAAGTTAAATTGCTGCTGGTCTACACTATCTTGGGCTTCGCTGATCCTTTGGGGTGGCCCTACCTGCTACTTGGTAGTCGCTATGCGATAAGCTTTGAGTATAGTTTACAGTTATAGATGTATTTGTACTTAGCTCCTGAAAAATCAAACTAGTCTTAAACTTGTGGCTGGCTTCAAAATCCACTCTAGGAATCAGTCTGTCATATTGGATTATAGAGAGAGTGGTGGAGCTTTCAGGTACTTTAGTTAAGATTATAAACAATCCTTGATTGGGTTGATGAGTTAAGTCTGGGAACCGCTCAGTTTACAAAATTAAACTCTAGGAGACCTATTCCCAAGACATCCTCATGTATGGCCTGTATGATTAACCAATTATATGACATTCTGTGCACCAAATTGTTTGGGGCATATTTGTCTATAGGCGTGCTTTTTTTCTGGCTTTGAAAGCGCTGTCGCTAGCGAGGTGGTGAATATAGACTGCCAATTCTTTGATTCATCAGCAGTTGATCTACACCCGCAGATTAGGCGGGAATAAGTTTTAAGTCCGCGATCGTTGACATAAAACCAAAGTCTGTTTACCACACAGATTCTATATCAGACGGCTTTGACATTACTCGCCCAAGCTATTAGTACCTTTTATTTTGGAGGTTAAAGACTGTCAAAAGAACAATTGTTCGCACAGGATAAGGCGGCAGACCCAACCCTAAACATGAAGTTTCACATTCAGAGCACCATCTTCGGCCAACTCGTACGCTTCGTTACTGGCAACAAAGTTTTCCAGTATCCCGACGAGATCAACCCTTTGTTATGGAAAGCAGCGACGCAGCAAAGCTGTGCACGGCAGTTGCAGCCTCAGGAAACAACTAACAGCACTGGGAATGAGCCGAACAAGGAAGCACAGGATGCTGCAGCCCAGGCTCAGCAGACGCAAGACAGAGATGACGACACAGACACTATTATAGTATGCTGGTATGACCCAGATGACGAAGAAGTATGCGTACGCAGCATTGTGTTTCTAACGGTACACCTACTGACCCAAGACTTCACGTGCAGAACCCTCAAAACTGGCCCAGTGGTCTAAAGCACTTGATAGCCTTTCAGATGTGTCTACTCAATTTTGCCGTATATATAGCCAGCTCAATATATGTCCCTGGTGAGCCTTATCTTATGGAAGAGTTTGGTGTCATTCCAGTCGTCGCAACGTTGGGTCTATCGCTGTTTACGCTGTAAGAAAACGAGCACGCCTCTCCGGAGCTTGACCCAGGTGAACTGGCCAGGACAATTGCTAACGTCTCGATCCTCTCTCATAGGGGCTATGGCTTCGGACCCATGCTGTGGTCACCTTTGTCGGAGATGCCAAGGGTGGGTCGCACTGGAATCTTCTTCTGGACACTCCTCGCCTTCATCTTGTTCCAACTTCCCGTCGGTTTCGCCTCAAATATTACCGTTTTCCTGATCTTTCGATGGGTGACAGGCTTCTGTGGCAGCCCTTGCCTAGCTACTGGCGGCGGTACTATCAACGATATATATCCTCAGACCAAAGTACCATATTTGCTGTGCCTCTGGTCGGCTGCGGGCGTCATGGGACCTGTCTTCGGACCCATCATCGGAGGATATCTTGCACCAGCGATGGGGTGGCGATGGACTATCTGGGTATTTACATTCTTGTGTATCCTTGTGCTCATCATGATGTTTTTCCTATTTCCGGAAACCAGTGCATCCAACATCCTCTATAACCGAGCCAAGAGACTGAGGAAAGCGACTGGAGATAATCGATTGAGGAGTCCGACAGAAGCCGAAGCACGGCACTATTCTCCAAAGGATAACTTGCTTCTTCTTGCTAGAGCATTCACCATCACCTTTACAGAACCTATCGTTCTACTTGTCGATATGTATGCCGCTCTTCTCTACGGTGTACTCTTCATCTGGTTCGAGTCTTTTCCTATCGTGTTCGGCGAGCTATACCAGTTCACCTCGGGCGAACAAGGTCTTGTGTTCTTTGGTATCTTTGCATTTACGGCGCTATCTCTCCCTCTCTACCTCTTGTGGATAAAGAAGACTCTCATACCTTCGATGACCTCTGGCAAGTTCAAGCCAGAGATGGTCCTTCCGCCTGCATTTGTTGGGGCATTCGCACTCCCCATCTGCTTGTTCTGGTTTGGTTGGACGTCGCGAGAAAGTATACATTGGATTGTACCAATCATTGGCTCTGGCATGTTCGCGATAGGTGTGGTGACGCTATTCAACTCAGTCTATATGTACATCGGTATTGCGTATGCCCCGTACACAGCATCTGTCTTTGCAGGAGCCACCTTGTTTCGCGCCTCGCTAGGTGCAGCCTTTCCGCTATTTGTGAGTCACGTTCGAATCCCCGCTCTAGTCATCGATACTAACACAGTTCCAAAGGCACGTGCACTATTCAATCGACTGGATATAGGCCCGGGCAACTCGCTGCTTGGTGGTCTTGCTGTATTGTTCATTCCTATTCCATTCGTATTCTATCGTGTAGGCCAGCCCTGAGTCCTGTGTATTCTAGTTTAACTAATCGTAAATTAGTACGGTGAACGTATTCGGCAAGGGAGCAAGCATTCGAACTGAAATATTGGGTGACAATCCGCAAGGCCAGCAAATGATTATGGCACAGTCAAATATCGTGACCCTAGTACAGGAGAGCCATCCACGGAAACATTTCTGGCTTTAAAAACCGATTATCATATTAAGATCCTACACTAAGAATCTCTTTGAGTAGAAGACATTTCCTTGAAACCAAAAAATCTCAATTTTCGGAGGGTATTGATTCCGCTTTGTGCATATGAAAACTTCGTGACTAAAGTTCATCCTTTTTCGCACGGCGGTTCGAAGCACTCCACGTTGTCGGAGCGCAAGTCGATCTCGTCGGCGTGCTCGCTCCACCGCCCGTCAGTGCCTCCATCGCACGAGCGTTTTGGACGATGCTTATGGGTGGCCACCGTATTCCCGGACAGCCTCGTGTGCACTCGTAGTTAGCATCATCGGCAGTGATGTTGTGAAGGCAGTCCATGTCATTCCTTTTAACCAGCGCAAAGTCGTTGCTGTCGGCGATGATGCCCCTGATGCCCTGGCTGGGCTCGGTCGCGGCATTATTTAAGCTGAATTCCAGGGCACACAGAGCGCCCGCCGGCGCGACCAAGGCTGGGATAGTAACGCTCAGTGTATTGTTCGCTTCCGGCTTGATGCCCACCTCCTTGACCAGCAGGCATTGATTTCCCGTTCTTCCAAACTTGCTCTTGCTGTCCCATGCTGGAGGGTAGAAACTTAGAACAACGCGTGTCGCATTGAAGCCACTATGGTTGATCAGGGTCACAGTCGTTGGCACCTCCGCTCTCACAGAGTCTCCTATCTCTACCTTGGCGGTCCTGCGGGCCTCAAGACCAGACAGGCTAGCCAGAGCAATCACCATAAGATGAAGGAGATGCATCAGTGAAGGATCACCGCGAGTTCAGATCTTTAGCTACTGTAAATGCATGCGTGCATGCCAGTGATGATGCCAGTCTATTGTCGTGGATTCAGGAATGGCAGAGTATGCCACGGGGGTGAGAAGCGAAATATCAAATCTAAAATTGCGGTAGGGTTGCATGGTAATGTTACGCTAGTGGTTATACTTTGCTGAAAGGGGTAATTCGTCAGTGGACAATCTCCCGTCTGCTGCAGGTGACGACAGGGGACACTTGCTTTGGTTATAGCTTAATTGTTACGATTTGTTGGTAGGTCAATAAAGACAACACTGCACTCCTACATTGCAACTGTATTGTCTGTATTGAATAAGTTGGAATAGCAGGTTTTTAGGTGTCTATGGCGTTAAATCTCTGTAGTAATAACTAATTGGGCGCACGCCTTTTCTTGTTCAAACGGTTCTCCGCCGCAGACGCTGTTATATGGATAGATGGAAGGAGTAAATGTATTGATCTAGGAACTAGAAAGGCAGCGTCGCTAATTCATTCTGCCTACCAAGGTTGCACACCATCGCTCAGTATAACCTTTCCGGCGTCGTTATCCCTCTTGCCTTCCACCACATCTTTTACCAAAGCGCCACCCAAAGCTGGATCTCTAGCGCCGAGACTTTTAAGTTTCTCTTGGTTACCACCAAGGCCAGTTGCCAGAAACCCAGGAGAGATACAGCACACTTTGACTCCGTCCTCTTTCAGATTTCTAGCCCATTCCCTGCGTGATGCCATCGCTATCAGTATTCAATTCACACTAGCTTGCCGTTCGGAATCCCCGGCGGCATTTTGACGTACCTCATCATCATATTCATGCCGGTCTTGCTGCTGCGGTATGCGGGAATGCTGCTCTGGTAAGCACCGGTCTTGGGCCAACCTTTCGGTGGAACCCGGTTGATTGAATGATTGGTGTCTGCTGTACCCGCGAGCGTTGACGTACCGCTCGTGATGAAGAGCAGGCGAGGGTTCTCAGACTTGAGTAGTAGGGGTATGAAAGTCGCGGTTACGACCTGTGTACCGGTTGTATTGACGTTCCAGGTTTGGTTCCAAACCTGTCGCATAGTCATAGTTCCGGCTGGAAGCTCTTGATCAAATTGAGCACCTAGATAGCAAGATGGATTATTACAAGTTAGCCATGAAACCGAGGGCGCCTTACCGAATTCTCGATTAGGTCGGGTTGATTCTCACCTGCGTTATTGACCAGGGCATCAAGTTTGCCAAAGGTCTTCTCCACCTCCTCAAAGGCGGCCTCAATAGAGTTGTCTTGTTCGAGATCGATCTGAATCGGATGAATGCGGCTCTGTGTGGATGGTATTTGCGCCAAGACGTCCTTCGCTGCTTGTTCGGCTCTGGCAATGGATCGCCCACCAAGTATTATTTCGTAGGTTATCTTGGAAGAACAAAGAGCTTTGACGATTTCTAGGCCAAGCCCGGTATTAGCACCAGTCACAAAGACGATTTGTGCTCCTTCCATGACTTTGCTTTGAATTTCGCACTTCTGGATGGTTGATATCTCTGTTTTGTTGTATTGTTTGAATAGAGCCCTATGAGAGCGTGGGGCGAAGAGGGTTTGGCTTACAATTTATCCTTCAAGCTCTGGCACTTGTGAGCATGCCAAATGACTTTAAGTCCGGGACTATGGCATCGCGGAGCGAGTAAGTAGGCACGTAATTACTTAGGACGCGCAGTTTCTCGGCCGTCAATCTCCATGGTTTCACCACAAGGCGCAGACCACACACGCCTTTCAACCTCTCGGCCGACAAATATTGCGCTAACAAGCCGCATCCACATGCGGCCAAGACGGCCCCTCTTTTGTTTTTCTGCCTTCTTAGCTATCTGCCATGGAATTATCGCCAGGAAGATCTAGGAATTGTTCGAAATATGTCCAGGTACTGTCGCTTACTAGCTCCGTTGTGAATTCATTCCATGCCCACTCATCTTGCATATAGAAGAAATTGTCTTGAACTGTATCGGATGCGGGCCCATTGTCAATCATCGTATTCGAGTTGCCTTCATGGGGTGATGTGCCAAAGCGCCGGATCGTTGTCTCGATAAGTGACATTATCTTAATAGTATCTTTGTTACTCTGCACAGCCTGTTTCGTGCGAACAGCTCGAGCTCGTCCTAGCAATGCTAGAGTGGCAGAGACATCGATCTCTGCAGAGCCAGAGCCCTGGCTAGCGGCACACAGCACTGCGCAGAGTGCTGCTGCGCTGGACAAGAATTGATGCCATGTGAGACTGCTCATGAACCAGTGCTCTGTCTCCATCTGGCCGCCGGGCAGAGTCTCCTGGTAAGCATCAAGAAAGTCTCGTAGAAGATTCGACGCTTCTGTGTAGCAGACAAGAATGCTCTGCAAGCGGTGCCGGGCCACATATGGACGGTGCAAAACACATAAGCAGTTTTGGTAGAGAAACGAGACGCACAGCCTGGTGACAATAAGAGCAGGGGAGTCTACAAAAGATGCGGACATGGGCCGAGGAGAGAGGATCTCGGGGAATGAAGAGTAGACGCTTCTTAGCTCGCGGTCTAGCGATTCGACTTTGGCTTCGGCGTCAGGACCATCGATCTCCCGAAACCCCATCGTAAGCACATGACGGAGAATTTTCTCGAATACAGTCATCAAACGATGTTTTGCAATGTAGAAGAAGATGTCAGTCATCTCCGATTCAGGCCTTTCTGGTGGTAGTTGCATCGTGTCCTCCTTAAAATCCGAATCCAGCAAATTTCGGGGAGCCAGTGTGTCCCAGGTCGGGTATTGGACACCACTGGGCAGCCCGAGGTGAAAGGATATCAGCAGATCGAGTTGCATGCATAAGGACCATGTTCTCCTGCGCATCTCCCTCTCGAAGGGTGATAACTTGAACATTTCGGGATCCCTATGGTAGCCCATCGTTGTAGCGAGACGTACTAACAGGCCGAGGACTGTACCAATATCCGGAGTCAGCTCGACGGTGGTCAAACATTGCGACTGAGCGTAGAGCAGCAGTGACTCAACTGCGAATCGCTTTGGCCGAAAATACTCGCCAATAGCGAGACAATGAGCAGCCGCGATTGAAAATCTAGGCTTGATGGTCTCTCTTTCGTTGCTGCGTGTCAGTGCATTTGTTGATATGAACAGGATCGAGAATAGCATGGAACACCACAAAGGCGGCGCAGCCCCCGGGTCATTCCAGAACACATGGTATAATCTTCGAAATTGAGATCGATGTATGAATGGGGAAGCCACTGCCTTGGCACGAAAGAATGCGGAGGTGAGACGGTCTGTCTCCTCTCTCGAAGGGAGATATTGTGCCAGGACATCGCTGAGAGTTGGAGAAACGGCCGTTGTCGCACCAAATATAATCCGCATCCCTGGTGCATCTTGTGGTTCGTTCACTTCATACTCTGCAACAGATGTGTCGACAAAAATCGTAGACCTAATTGCTTGAATCTCGTCAAGCATAGCCGACCAGTGAGTTGAACCATTATATATCAGCCCATGGGATGGTCCAGCGCCGCCTGAGACAGAAAGATGAATTTCTCCAGCCACACCAGAATCGTCTTCATTTTGTTTGGAAGATATTGATACCGGCCGCGTCGGACCAGTCTCGGCGTTGATAGGGTGCGTAGCTAATTGCTGAACAAGCAGCTCAAGATGGCTAAGACGGGCCTCAGCGTCAAGGCGACGCTGTCGTTCAAGCTCCAACCCCGTCGCAGCTTGTTCATAAGAGCACAATGCCACAATTCCCCTTCGTATGCAGCTACTACAAGGAGTGTTGCGATCACACCTAAGTTTTCGCCGACGGCATTCTATGCAGGTAAGCCGTTCACGATTCCTCGTGATGATGCGTGGTGCGGAACTCATGGTACCTCGACTTATATGGCTTAGGGTGTTCCCTAATCGGTACCTAATTGCAGAGCGTATAACTGTCTTAAGGATGAACAGCTTCCACAGTATATAGCTTGTTGCGTGACGTTATTTTTCAAGCCCAGTCACCGCTACATGGAAATATTGGTGAAGATGATGTAAAGAAGTGGCCCGGATGACTAATTCACCATTCACCAATTAGCGCATCGACTATCTTCGGCATAGCCATCACGTGCCTAAGTCCACTGGTATGGAGTGACAAGACAGTCTATATAAATGCGGTCACCGCGCCAGTCATCATTCTAATCTGCCACCATTTCCTAGTTTCGTGAACTTCATAAGCTCTCCTTTCGTTTGGTCAACGTAAGTGATGACATGTCTGTAATTGGTAGGCTTTATTTTCAAGTTTCGGGGACTTAAGATATGCTGTGAGACTAGGTAATTTCTTCGAATTCTATTAAGTCCTCGACGATCCTACATCTCTTGACAATCCTAGTGTTATAATTTACCAGTTCGAAATTCGAAAAGGTTTCTCTCTAGGTTTCAATAGGTCACTACAGAGATTAGATAGCTTCGGTTATAGCAGGGCCAGCCTCGGACATGCAGACCGCCAGCATCAAAAGTGGGTGTCTCCTTTATCATGACACCTTCTTGCTCTAAGCGTGCGCATGGCCTAATTAGTATCGGGTCAGTTTTTTCGCTAATTCCTACCTCATTTCACTGTATATCGTTGACAGTTGTACATTATAAAACAAGTTTGTTCACTCCGCAGAGAACAAGGGCTCCAGGTACCTCAGTCAGCTTTTAGGGAAGACCTTTACGATAGGTATTTAACTTGATTCTATAGGTCTTGCAGATTGCCAGTAATTTAGAGCTCATCATGGTTCACACCCTTCCCCTGCGTAGCATTCAGTGTATCTGTGCCTAGTATCGTAAACAAAATCCTCCGATATGAAACAAGAGAGTCTTTGGACACTTCCAGAATTAGATGCAGGTGCTTGTCCGCCTCCGGGTGTGTGTTACGGCCTTGCTTCCACACTTGCTCTACTGCTGGCATGGTGACTGTGACCCGCGAGCTGGTCGTGTTGTCTAGCTCTAGCTTTGGTACATCTCTCTTTGGGTTGTTGTTATTGGATGATGGCTCGCGGTACTGCCACCACTTGAAAGCTAGCTTGCCACTGCTGGCATCTGGACTGCATGAGTCCCTGGCATCGAGGGTGATTGTCTGGCCTGGCTCGGCCGTGATCTTTATGACATTACGGGTCCTGTCGCCGTCCAAGACGGCCACGGGAGCGTGCTTAGCTTTACCGTATTTTGACTGAGCTGTCCACTGCATTCGCGCGGCAAAGTCATGTTGGAAGGCGTTCCGCCAGCGCCACACAGTGACATGCGAGCCCATAAATACTGAATTGTCCTCATCGTCAGTAATGATATCGACACTATCAGCGAAGTGGCCTTCGCCATAGTTGACAGGTCCATATCGGCCGCCCCATGATCCCCACTCAGGATGCTCTGGGTCAGACAGTCCGTTGGGGATTACGTAGAGTAGCGACGGCGTGTCACCCTCAACGATAAAGTCTGCATCTGGATACTTGACACCGAGAGCGCTTACTTTCTGGATGTTACTCTGGAGCCAGTCGCGTGAGACAGTGACACGGTCGATAGCACTGGGAAAGTAGTAATAGTCATCACCCGAGATACCGCCCCAGGCCGCAACAGCGTAGCGGTTGAAGTGGTGGACGCTCGCGATATAAAAGATGCGCGGCCAGTGTCTCCTAATCCAGACACCCGTATTGTCTTGGTCTGAAATAGCATATACACGCACTTTAGAGGCAAATGCCTCGGCTTCAGCAGCAGAGCGTGTGTTGTTAACATGCCAGAGCGCCTGAGCGAGGACTGAAGCTCCACCCCATACAGGTATCCAGAGCGGCTCAGATGAAGCATCGACAGCCTTAATAAGGAGATTTGAGCCTGTGCTATCTTTGCCCCCACCAACCCCGTCCATGCCATAAACGGGTAGGCCGGAGGCAATAACGCTTTGTAGGTAGTCTACGTCGGGCCAGCCATCGGCGTGTTTCCGTAAGTTCGGCAGTACCTCGCCATATGCACTCACGATGTCGTGAATCTGATCTGGGCGTGTTGTGTCGTTGAGCCAGACGCTGGTGGTGGCGACGATGCCCTGGATGTCAAACTCGTTGGCATAGACCATCAAACGGACGAGGGACTGCGCGTCATCTGGCTCGTTTGCGATGTCTGTCAGGACGAATAGTCGCGGCTTGGAAACCATGTCCAGAGAGCATTGTTTGTTCTGAGCTCCCAGCACGGAGGTGATGTAGCTGGATGCGAGCAGGCCCAGCTGGCCGAAGGTGAGCATCCGTGTCATGATGCTGTTCGGGGAGTGAGTCTTTAATCTCTTTAGCTAATTTTGAAACAGACTGCCTCGCAGGAAATGTCTTAATGAGTAGGTGAAGAGGCTAGACTCATCCTCACGGGAGTCAATGCTATTTTTGTGATTGGATATATTGATTATCTTGAGTCGGTACAGATTTCCGTTTCGGGTCTCTGCATCCAAGGAAGCATTGTTTCCCACCACACCCCACATTCGAAGTCTAGTAGCGGTTGCGGCAACAGGGGCGGGGATTGAGTATGTATTATGTGGCTAAGGCCGTTAGCGTTGTTCCTAGCACGGCGTGGTGTTCAGATTGATAAGACTGAGCTTTAGGGGGACTTTCTTTAGACAAACCGAGCTTATAAGCAACGAGAATTGTGTTGTTGAGGTTCTCTATACAAAGCACCGTGTGTTACGCTTACTTATTGACGTTGTTTGCTGTATAATCGCATAGCAGTTTGAGAGATTATGACGCAATACTATGGGGGCAGTGCCTTGTCTACCTAGAGAGTGAGTTGTCACAGACATTAAGATTGGAGAGATTGCCTACCGGTAATGGAAATAGTAGGCGCCGGCAACTAGATGACCTGATCACTTCATCCTCTCTAGTTAGCGCGACTTGGCTGGGTTAAGCGAACGATCACCATTGTCCCACCTCCACAACACTAGAATTAGCCACTATGAGGAGCACATGGGCGTGTTTCTCAAACCCTTTAATGGAATAAGTGTTGCGATTCAAGGCAGGCGTTTAAGATTTCCGATTTAAGTTAGATTGGCCATCTACCGAACAGCCTCCTCAGAGTACTAATTCCCCCCGGACTCAAATCTAGGGGAAACAGGCACGCTTCCGATTAAAAGCATGGGGTCCCCGCACAAACCCACGGAATAAAGTGTTACTGTATACAAAAGGGTAGGATTCCCCAGCAGTATAAGATGTTGCCTTCCAACCCTTGGATCTTTGTCGCATCAACTCAGGCACATGCCTACACAAACAGTCACTGATTTATTTATCTCAATTACGTGTCGTCCATCATGCTAGATAAAATAAAAAATGACCCCCTCGTCCAGGATCTCAACTGGAGACTAGTCCTTATCGGCGTTGTCTCTAGCCTGGGAGCCATGGGCTTCGGCTTCGACAATGGCTGGTGGGGTGGTGCCCTAGGTCTTTCTGAGTTCCAAAAGAAGTACGGCTCGTATGACGAGTCTCTGGGCCGGTATGCCATCCCCTCCGACAAGACCTCTGTTGGTACAGGTACCGGATCAGCTGGAATTATTCTTGGCTGTGTCATTGCTCCATGGGTTACCTCAAGACTGGGTCGTAAGAAGGCATTCCTAGTGCTTTCCTGCCTTATGCTTGTTGGAATTACTCTCGAGGCCTCGGCTATTACATCGTATTGGCAGCTAGTTGTTGGCAGAATCATGGTCTATTCTGGTATGGGTCTGGCTACAAATTGTGTGCCTATGTACCTCTCTGAATGCTCGCCGCCACGTATCCGAGGTGGGTGCTTACAATAAGACCTCTTATGACTGGAAGAACATATTAATGAAAGGCTAATAGGTGCCTTCCTTGCTCTATACAGTTTTTTCAACTCACTTGGAGTCTTCCTGGCATGTATCGTCGTTTACGCATCACGATCGCGAACGGATCAATGGCAATATATGTATGTAGTATTCCTATTGTCATTAGACTTCTGGGTTTGTTTAACGATACCGAGAGAGCGGTAGCTGATACAAGGTGCTCCAGTATCGTTATTCTATGCCAATTGATGGTTCCAGTCGGATATCTATCAATGTATATCTTCCTTCCCGAGTCTCCCCGATTTTTGATCTATAAGGGGCACTACACCGAGGCTGACGCCGTGATGCGCTCCCTATCCAACCATCCTAATACAGTGCCGCATGAGCTGCTGTTGCTAAAGGCACAGGTCGAGGAGCAGCGCGAACTGCACAAAGCCAGCTCGATGATGGATTGCTTCCGTGGAACCAATCGCCGGCGCACTATCATTGCTATGTCAGTGCAACTTCTGCAACAGGCACAAGGTGTATCCTTTATCCAGAACTTCATTGTCACATTTATGCAGCAGCTTGGGTTTCCAGACCCGTTACGTACGAATATGATGGTCACAGGCTGCTCTTTTGCTGTGCATATTATTACTTTTCTCACTTTTGACAAGATTGGCCGCCGTCTTTCCTTGAGCTGGGGCGCTATCGGTATGGCTGGGTGTATGCTGGGTACTGGTGTAGCTACAGCTACTGGTACAGCAGGCAACTACTCGGATGCTGTAGGTAATGCCTCTGCTGCATTGCTTATTCTTTGGTACTGTATTTATGGCTTCACATGGGGACCTGGAATCTGGGTTATCACTGGCGAGGTAGGAACAGGTCAGCTACGTGAGCGCACGCTTTTCCTTGCCTCTATGGCGAGCTTCCTAACATCGGTTCCCATCAACTTTGTCAACCCTTACGTACAGAGGGCTATTGGCGGCAACGTCACCTTCATCTATGGATCGTTCTCTGTTGTCGCTATTGTATGGGTCTTCTTCGTGGTCCCCGAGACTAAAAGCCGATCACTAGAGGAACTCGACGAGATGTTCCAGGAGAAGGTGAAGACGAGGCAGTTTGGCAAATACGTGTGCACCGGTCTCGGCGCTCAGATTACTGAGGTGGAGGGTACAGGAACAGGCAAGGTTGTGGAGCATACTTGGGATGCCGATAAGGCTGCTGCTGGCACTCTAGAGGAGCGAAAGCCATAAACACGAGAGATCTTGCTGGATTAGCAACTCCTCGATACTAGCATGCAGTGGGGAAGACACGGATTAAAATGTAAAGTAGAAAGGCAAGAATAGTAATATGACGCGTATGGTGTGTGAACGATTTCAGTCCTAAGAAGTATTACATTATAACTAGGACAGATACATGGTGGTTATATTCTCAAGATATATCTAAATAAAGTGACCCTAGTAGGCACGCTAGAAAGCCCTACATTGCTATATCGATTTCCTCTATCAACTTAAATCTATCTATAGCAAGTAGAGGTATGACCTTTTAAGGGAGACTAAAAATTGCCTTAAATAGAGTTGTCGCAATTGTATATTAAGGCAATATCTGTCCAACATTCGAGTCATAGTCAATGAGCAGGCCGCCTTGGTCCAATCAATGCTCAAGTGCATTCATATCGTCGCTTAGTAGTCTTAGTCTTGCGAAATAACACTGTAAAAAACGTTCTTCCTTGTCTGTCGTAGTGCTATCAAAGCAAGACAGCAATGATAAATAGCAAAGCAGGCCTTAGACATGCGGATGATCAGCATCAAACCAAGTGGCGTCTCCCCTTTTATGACAAGTTCTTGGTCTAAGTAGTGCCCGGCGCAAGGGGCTTCGCGATGTATGGCTCCTCGAGATATCTGGTCTCTTCTTCCGTTAATACCTTTCCACGCAACTCACCGGCCTCTGCGACACGTGCGATAGAATTAAGGCCTATTACTGGAATTGTGCCTTTGCTTATTATCCATGATAATGCCACTTGTCCCATGGTCCAACCCTTTCTGTTGGAAATTTCCTCTACCCTATTGATGATCTGCTCATCCGCCTCTGTTACACTGCCGCGCTTGGAGCCGACTTTTGACCTCGCCGAGTCTTTGAAGCCGATGGGATGAGACAACTTACCCCCCCAAAGTGCTCCCCACGGCATAACACCGACGCCGGTCTCATTGCAAAAGTTGATCACTACAAATTTCAAAGATCAGCATTGGACATGGCAAATCACCAACTGACGCTACGTACTTTCCCGCTCTTCCTCACGATAACAGAGGTTGTAGTGGTTTTCCATGCAAATAAACTTCGTCCAGCCATTTTTCTCAGCCACAAACTGCATGCGAGCAAAACGGGTCGCCAGCATTGAGCTGGAACCAATATAGCGAACTTTCTCAGATTGTACGAGATCATGCAGCGCTTTCATCGTCTCCTCGATTGGTGTATCCGGGTCGAAGCGGTGAATTTGCAGAACGTCAATATATGGTGTATTTAGGCGAGTCAGAGAATCCTCTACAGAGTTGAAAATAGCTGCGCGTGATAGGCCTTATTGAGGAGGTCAGTGCTTGCATCATCTTCAAAGGTCAGACCAGGAAGTTACTCACCACCACGGTTAACGTAGTCTTTACTCCGGACCATCCCGCCGACCATATAGGCGGAGAAGATATCCGGTTTCTCACCTACATAGTTATGGCATTTTGTCATGATGATCAGCTTTTGCCGGGGAATTTGGAACTTCTTAATGGCCTTGCCAATAATCTCCTCACTCATGCCGTTTGAGTATATATTAGCTGTGACCCAGGTGGCGATGCCCATATCGTAGGCAGCCTTGAGCACCTTCAAAGAGTCCTCTTCTTCAATCACCCACTGTGCGTTTGGATTAGGCGACCATTCCTTAGAGCCGAAGCTCATGCACCCGAGCATGGGAACGGAGACCCGTAGTCCGGAGGTCCCCAGCCGGACATAGTTGACTTTAGTGTCGTCCAAGCTCTTTTGTACAGCTGAATGGAGGGGGATTGTTGGCATGGTCATAATTATGGTCTCTACAAGTATGTTAATTCGTTCTTGCTTCGATAGGGTTAAAAGTGTCTCTAGGGTATTGAGATCCCTATTTGTACCCGAGTCTTGCGCAAAGAGGTGCCAGCTGCGGAGACATCTCCATCAATCTTGTACAGGGAGATAAATGTCTAAGTCCGGGATTTGGGTTCCCACTTGATCCTGTTTGGATGCGCATGGAGTACGTCAACAAGGTAGCGCATTGACCACGTACATTAAGCGGGTGTCATCCACAAGTCCCATAGGGACTGTAGATGGGTTGTATCATTTATCCTGGAACAGTTTGGTAGGTTCGCGGTGCGTAATTCTTTCCGAAGGGCCCCGTTCTGTGGATCTGGTTCGTTACCTTAGTATGTACGGTGTCGATGTCCCATATCCCTCTATAGGCTTGCCAGGTTCGTTCCTGCTAGACTCAGATTAAAGCGGCGGGTGGCACAGGTCTCAAATGTAATTGGCAACGTCGCTTGTGCGACATGTTCACACTAGTGTCCTTCCTCTAACTGGGACTCTCTTCACAGGTGGGAAAATGCCAGCGGTTACGTTCAAAGCAGTATCGAGGCTAAACCAGATCCATGGATGATCATTTGGCCGCTAATAGGCTACTAATAGGATGTGACGGATCTCAAGGCTACGTAGCGCGGAGCTCCCTTCGAAGGTAGTATGTAAGTGTGTATGTTATGTAGGTCCTTAAGATGCGAGCGCCGTAGATCGCCTACGGAGTGCTATATATAGTGCTATCGGTGCCGGGATAACCCTATCCGATTGTCACATAGGATTTTGATTTAGTTAGCAACTTCGTCACCAATTGACGGGGCTACCATCTTATCAAGGTGAAAGCTTTTCAGTCTAAGAGCAAAGCTAGCTTTAATAGATTATACTCCCTAGAAGGAAAAGAAAAATAAACACACTCATCCAAATACAAGCCTTGTTAACAACACGCAATTCACTATATGTAAGGCTGACGATGACCACCTTAGAGAGCTCGAAATACGAGAATGTTAATTTGTCTTCCCTTATAGCTTCATGATAACCATGTACCCACACAGTCCACCCGCTTGTAGGTGATATGGCATGGACTTTCACAAGAAAATTGCCTTCACCTGTGATAACCGAGAAAGGCGTCTCTGTGAGCGCAAATTTGGATGAGAGCCGCTTATTGTGTTGATAGGCGGTGGTTAGGCATCAGGAATGTCACCCTGGCCTCTGATTAATTTGATGTCGTGAGCTTATTCACGACGATCCTGATCCTGGGGCTCTTGATGGTGAATGTCAAGGTTTATCAGCTGCATGCCATTCTGCAGCTTGGGGACTGGGTCATGGCCGGTATCTCAGCGTTCTTTGTGTCATATTCACTAGACTGCAACTCAGCACTACCTCTAGAAGAATGGAGGAGCATGACTTCAGGTGAGCATTCACATAACCTAAAGAGCGGTCAGAGACCGCGAGTTATGGGCTTCTATTACATCATAGCTGCAGGACACTTGGTTTGCTTATACTGTTATCTCACTACTTCTTGAGCCGGCCAAATTCATCCAACTTCTAGCCCTCATTTGAAGCCCATGTTCTCCGCTGGATACGCGCTGCCCAGGTCCAGGAGCTCCTCGCTGAAGGTTCTTCAAGAATTTGCCTATGCCTCCAATTCCGTCTTGCTTTCCTAGAAATCTTCCTAGAGCTTTTCGGTGCTCCGATGGAGCGTTTTCTGTCGCAAAAAGGACCTGCAGTACTATACCCAACGGAAATGCGGCCATCTTCTGACCCATGATGCCGGCGCCTTGCGTGAAGAAGAATGGCAAAGCAGCTACAAGCTCACAGGAATATTGCGTAGGTTCTGCTCGTTCAGGTAAATCTTCCTTTCTGTCAACAAAAGCTGAAAGTTAGCGTAAAGCAAGACGCAGGTCGCCCAGTACAGAATAGTTAGATGCGCAAGTGCAAAGTCTTCCGAGCCGTTTGGGCCGCGAACATCGCCGTGGCTTCCGGGACTCTGAAAAACTTTCAACGTTCCAACTTCAGCCAACCAAATTTGAAGCTGTTGATCAAGGTCCCAACAGGAGCGTGCAATGTGGTCTCTGGCTCGTGACCTCTTTCTATTGTCCTCGCAGTGCCTCATTCTGTCTACGTCTTCTAGTACACCAGCTAGGTCGCCCAGAACGTCCAAAAGCTTGTCTTGTGGTGATTTAGGATGAGACTTCCACGGAACGCTCCTCCAACCTTTGCTGTTAAGGGGAAGCTGCTTTCGGTTGCCAATTGCAGAGATAACCTGGAGGTCCAATCAGTTCCAATGTCAATCCGCCATTCATAGCAGGCTGTCTCACCAAGATATAACGGTAATCAGCAAATAGCAGATGAGCTTTACCGCTTCGGAACTCACGTGGTTGCCTAGCATTGAGGATTGCCAGCTGACCCTGTGTATGAGCAAGCCAGCTTTTTGATTGAGCTCCATGACTCGCATCATCCTCTCCATAATCACCAAAATGCATCTAAAACAAACTATAAGGCAAGTGCGTATATCATAAGCATTTTGCTTGAGACATACCTCAAAGAGTGACAAGAGCCGTGCCGTACACAGTACTCCATCAAGACGCAAACGCTCAGGATCGCAGAGAGCCTTGTTAAACTCCCGCAAACACTGCGTGTACACCGTAGAACCTTGCTTCATCAAAGACCTGTCACCGTGGAGAGTCCCAACACCACACAGAGCGACACCTTGCATAGCGAGCTGCAAGCTTCTGTCAGAGGTATACATGTCTTGTGCCACTGTGACCCATCCCCCATGAGATAGACTTGCAGCCTTGTCATTGAAGAGTTGGCCACCAGGTAAGTATGCAGACCAAAAGAGGTCTATGTATCGAGAATTATAGGCGGTTTGCGTCAATTCGAATGGAAGAGTGATATCCTCGGCCGTTGGCGCCCGGCCCTTTTGCCTGGAAACGGAATCGACTCTTGCGGTATATACATTAGAGGACATATCACCTACTTGGAATCGGTTAACAAAGACCCTCGATCGAGTGTATCCACCACATGTCAGGCCAGCTTTGGCACACTGGGTACATCTTGGTCGTAGTTTGTCACAGCCTTTCCTCCTACTAAGACATGTAATGCAGCTTTGGGATCGTCCCGGAACTCCGACCATGATTGCCACGACAAAGCCTGTGCTGCAGTCCAAGAGGCATTAAGCAACTGGGACTGCCAAGGACCCTTATTGCCCCTTTATCTGATCCGGCCTCTGCAACAAAGGTGGAAGGCGTTACACCTAGCGTAATCACCAACATATGCACTCGGTAGTGCTACACTCCCAAATTAGGTCCGTTTCGGAACCAGCCTCTTAGAAGCGATGGTCTCTTCTAAAAGATTCGCATCGTGCTTGTCGAAGTTCGAGAGGCGCCCAAGGAATGCACGTAATGACATCACCTAAAGCTAGCGAGTGCAGTTGGAAAACACGAGGGATCCTTCCAATGTTCCGCCATGGGTGATTGTGGGGTACTGGACGCCGCTAGACCGTATTTGGGAGCATTCAGCGCGGGTTGGGGGCGACTTCAGGGGCCGAATGAATCCAACCAGTCAGCTTGACATTGATTGGTTTTACGTCGTGATTACAGATTGTCATAAATCAACTTACGCCGGTGTTCCCAATTCTGGACACCGGGTGATGATCTATGAATCATCGTTTTGGATACTTCCTGAGGGGGCGCCTGAATCTATTGATTGATAGGGTATGAGCTAAGGAAACACCAGTTCTAAATCGAGTATCACTTGTATTCCAATTTACCGAGCTTCACAAACATGCTGTTTTCTTCAATACATTTTATCAACACCCAGTACTTATAACCCCGCGGGTAATGGCACGCTATAGCATGGCACAGTAACGGTAGTCCTAGCAGCATTTGGAGTAGGCTGCCCTAGAATGAACATAGTCTGTAGACTCCTGTATTTCCCTCCAACAGCAACAATGAGTCTCGTAGATTGACCAGCTTGAATCCCCAATCCCTCTTCGCGAAGATAGAGGGACAGTCCATCGGTTGTCTTGCCATATACATTGATCGTGGCAATTTGAATAGATTTACCAGCACCGGTGAATGAGTTGTTCGAGACGACAATTGCGGCTGCAAATCCAGACAAGATCGTGCCGTTTAAATAAGGTCCGGAAATGGTACCGTTTGCAATTGGTTCAACTGTGATGGTACCGCCTTCTAGGAGAGGAATGGCCTTGAGCGGTTCTCCAAGCTGCAGATGTGCAGTAAAGAGGTAGGTTGGTATTGGCGTACTGATGGCAGATGACGAAGTGGTGGAAGCAGAGACACACTTCGCGAGAGTGGGAAGCACGCCAAAGGAAAGGGCAACGAGTTTAGTAAACAACATCATTGGGAAAAGACAGGGATCTCTTTTGAAGCAGAGTTACAATGAAGTTAGGGAGTAAGCTACGGCGCGGACTTGAAGAATGCCAGTGGTTCTTTTGGCCTCTTTTATAGCATTTCTTTAGGCGCTTAGAAAGTATCTAGGCAACTAATCAACTTTCTCAACCACTCTATGGTATCTCGCCATCCAAACGGAAGTCAGTCCTAAATTTACTAGTAGAAGATGTTGTCAATGTCGCCGTTGACTGTCTGTCATCTACAGGACTTGAGCACAAGAATGAGACCAACCTATACCAAATTGAGAGACAATTCCCGCCAAATGGAACGAAGCCAAAATTCATCCCGCGGTACAATGTTCTCCTAACAGCCTAGAATCCTGCATGATTCATAAAAAACCCGTATAAGTACGTGGCATTCTTTGGCAGGGGTGGCCGTTGCTCAGAACGTCAACATTTAGCAGAAGAAGCCCAATTGAGTGCTAGTCCTATAACAATACTGTGCTATAATTATCGAGACATAGAAAATCTTTACTCGTATATCTGCGAAGGTCCAACGCCGATCCACTCCTCATAGGCGCCACGATATGTGGGCATCGGTCGATCGGGTGCTCGCTCATATCGGTCACGTATAAAAGATAACACTCATCTGCAGAAGCTGACAAACGCATATATCATTCACTTCTAATATGTACTCAATTGCAGAAACTATTGTTCATTTAAACAACAAAGAAAGATCTCATCAAGATTGTGACAAGATGATGACCCTTCGTGGTGTCGGCCACGCCGTCAACTCCACAATTGGAGCAGCATCCGAAACTAAGCAGTATATGAAGGAGAAGCGCGAACTCAAGGCAGCCCACTTTGACATGAATGAACAGCCTGAAACAGTACAAATCCACGGAAAGACACATCAATACTCGAGGACGAGTGCAGCGAGAATAATCGATCCCGGGCTGAAAGCCTTGTCGACTCCGAGGCTGATGACTGGGAATTGGACGACAGCGAGGAGGAGGATGAAGAGTCAGATCTTGCATTAGAACAACCCCTCTCCCAATCCGACAATCAAGAACCCGAGTCTATCATAGTTCCTGAATGTCGAGACACTCCCCTCCCGGTGCCAGTGGTACTTCCACAACGTCGACCACAAGCCAGATCACGAGGGTAAGTTCCCTTCTCTAGATCCGTTTATATGGGACACTGACTTTCAGCAATTAGCTTCGTCCGTGCTTACGCCCCCATCCTCGGCGAGTATAAGTCCCTGCCCGAAGAGCCCTTCATGGCCTTCCTCGAGGCCTTCAACGCCGCTTCCGAGACCTCGCGCGTCTACGACGCCATCAACCTCGCGGCCTTTGTCGTCGGTCTCACCACCCCGCAGGTAATAGGAACGCCCATCAGCTTCGCTGTGTCGTTTGCCGCCGGCACCGCGCGCGAGATGCAGCGTCGCTGGAAGACGAACTCCTTCCTTGACGACGCTAACGAACGTCTATTCAAACCCCGCGGTCTATACGTCTTGGTCCTGACCAACAAGCCCGGCTCCAAGGCCGAGCCAGTCGTGCAGGTTGACATGGACAAGACGGCCGCGGCAAGAAATGCGCAGGGCGAGGCGAGCGGCCAGAAAAGAGGACTTCGGTTTAAGGCCACGGAGGCGGGGACATCTCGTGGCACGGCGTCAATCCCGGAAGCAGCTCCGTTAATCTATCCAGCAGTAGAAGCAGAGGCTGCCAGCTACAATATGCAGTTAGACCAGCAGCCCAAGTTCACGTCATACCGAGCCTATATAGGTGACTATCTCGACCGCCGGCGTCAGGCTAAATTCGCGATACGAAATCCAGACAATCCCTTGGCCCAGTTGCCCGAGAAACCCTTTGCGTCCACATTCGCGGACCCAACTCACCAAATGTACCACCATGGGCCCATTAACATGATCACAGGTGGCCGTGTCGACTTGTGGAAAAGAATGCGCGAGCAGAGGGTTGCGCTGGCAGAGAAGAAAGCGGGCCGCGAGCTCACAGAGACGGAGAAGCTGCGTGCAAGCTACGAGCGGGGTTTCATAACACCAGCCGCTTTTGCACGGCGGCTCATCAATGAGAATGTTTTGTATCTTGTAATATGCAACGAACCGACGAAGGAACAGATGGAGATAGCCAGAGATGCGATGAGCAAATCAGAAAATGCAGAAGAGAACTAGGGTGACTCCTTGTTCGTACTTGCACTGCTACTTTTTCAATATATTAATTTTACTGGTTCAATGCTGGGTTGGTTGAGGCTCTTAAAGCTGTAGTGATGATTTTATTACTACCAGGAGTCTTGAGGCTCATTGGCACGGTGGTCTTTGAACCTACAACCAGAGACCTTGTGTGTTGCTGTCATAGTAGGCATCTTTCCAGCTGTCAGGGACTTCGAGACTTATTGATGTGGACGCCTAAATTCTATTAGTAATTCCTGTGTGCAAAGCCAATAAGCATCAGAAAGAGAACTATTGGTCGTGAGCGTCATACTGTGTTAAATTGGTTGCCGTAAAGAGAGACGATTGCAATCTATTTCATTAAGTATATCGTGACTGTGAATAAGGCTTCAATAGTTCAATTCAAAACGCAACTTGTGTCTTCAATGTTTATAACTATAACTATAACAGCATTGCCGGACTTTGCACAGGTACACCGCCACATTGTCACACGGAAAGCCTGACATGCAGGTGTTCTGATGGTTTGCCCAGCTGCAATGGCTGCATATTGGGGGTGGCTGAGCTAGACAGAGCCCGCAAAGCTGCCTCAGGGCTCTCTCCCCCTCTCTCTCACCTGTGGAAATTATCGCATTGAAATGCCTCTTTTCGATTCCATAAGACATAGGTCTCAATCTCAGAGTTCATGAATAAGTAAACCAACAGCAAAGAGATCAACAGTCGCCTCAGGCAGCATCTACGATGTCATTCGGGTATGGCATCGGGGACTTCATCGCTGGTGCGAATCTGGCTCACCAGCTGATCCGTGTCATGACGGAGACTCGTGGTGCTTGTGCAGAGTACCAAGAGGCGATGACCGAGCTATGCGCCATTCAACAAGCGTTCATTCATGTAAGCCAGGTCGGCCGCAGCAACGTGCTTGCCCAAGCGACCTTGAACTCGGCCTCGTACATTGTGATGTCGTCCATGGACATCATTGCCAAGTTCTTGGAGAGAACGAAGCATTACCAAGCCAAGTTATCCAAGTCGGCATCGTCCGGTGTTTCGGGAAGCTGGAGTAAAGTTGGTTGGGCATTGTTCAAAGAGGAAGAACTACGCGCCCTCCGTGACTCGCTTCATTGCCGCTTGGTGGCCATCAACACGCATTTTGCGGCTGCAAATCAGTAAGAGCCTTGGTCATTACTTGTCTTTCCTATACAGGGTCAGACTAATGAAGAGAAAGTATACAACCGCTTCCGGAGTCAATCGCACATTTCCAAGTCCCTGATGATGAGGAATACGAATATGGTCCCGTTGAAGAGTCTTATGACGCTTCACCAACATCAGGGGACACACTCACGCAGAGCCAGGAGATCACGGCACCGCCAGCCTATCCTGATGAACCTCTAATAGAAACTGTGTTGACCGGGAACGTAGTCCGATCTTTAGAGCAGAAGGGTCAGCTCAATGACTCTCCTTCCCCACAAACACAAGCCTTGAGCGAAACCCCTAGCAATCACACAGAGAGTCGTGGCTCAGGCCACCAGCCGACCCAGCCTAGAGACACGTCGTCAGTTACCCGACCTGGCCCACTCCAACCCCTGAGCCGAGACGGAGTGATTTTGGAAGAGAGAACGGATGGAAACACCAACAAACCCGATCGCAACCAGTGCATACCCGTGATGTCGAGGACATTGTGAAAAAGCGTCTTGCCACAGCTCGCAAGCAATGGGAGATAGAAGCGGAAGCGGCAGCACAAGAGTGGAGAAAGAGAGTAGAGGAGCTAGCCAAGTTAGACGCCGAAATCGAGGCCCGAGCCAAGATAGAGTCAGAGAGAAAGGCTGCGCTAGCAGCAGAGGCTGCCTTGGAAGCTAAGCGGAAGGAGGAGGAGGCTTTGAAGAAGAAAATGCTCGAGGAAGCTATGCTACAGGCTGAACAAGCACTCAAGAGGGCTGAAAAGCCACCCATCAAATTCAAGGACGCAGTGGGACGAAAATTTAGTTTTCCTTTCCATTTGTGTCAGACGTGGACGGTGAGTATGAAACTCAAAACCAGGAAATCAGAAAACAAGATAACAGAAACTGACATCTTTGATAGGGCATGGAAGACCTTATCAAGCAAGCTTTTTTACACGTTGAGGTCATTGGACCGCATGTTCAAGAAGGTCATTACGATTTGATTGGCCCAAATGGGGAAATCATTCTACCATCTGTCTGGGAGAAGGTCGTGGAACCTGACTGGGCTATAACTATGCACATGTGGCCCATGGATAAAAATCCACTTCGAAAGCGGCCAGGTAACATCCCAGGACTACCCGATCGACTAAATCCTCCAGGGCCAGGAAATGTCCCTGCCCCTGCCCAGGGCCTACCTATGCATCGAATGGCGCCACCATCTGGATGGATGACCCAAGGAGTGAAACCTCCTGGAATGATGACTCAGGGAGCACGATCTCCCCCATCATTCCCCAGCGGAGTGAAAATTGTAAGTGTAAAAAGCCAAGGAAGGGCCAAATCACCAAGAAGAGATAAGTCGAACTTTTCCCTGGGAAAGTTCTTTGGGAAAAAGATGAGGAAATTAAGGAGACGAGGAAGCGTATCATGTTTCTCGTCGTCATGCTCTTCATGTAGTTCCATACTTATTGATGATTGATACGCCAGCATGTGAAGTACACATCTCCTCTCTATAGACATACCTGAAAGAATGATAATGAAGAGCCTTACAATAAATCATTAGGTAGCTGAGAAGTTGGCTGTTTCCCTAGATGTCATGACATCAATGCTTGAGTTTTCTTGTCTCTTACTCTGTGGATCATAACTGCCCTGATAGCCGTGAGCTTTCTCCTAGCATAAAAACCACTCAAGAAGTCGACAAGGATTTCCGATCAGGGGGGGATTGCTTAGACAAGAGTGCCATTTGGAGATTATTCCCCAGATACCATTCTCCCCAAGCTGCTTTGCTCTTATCTCCAAGTGCACAGATTTGCCGCAGTCTTGCATAGGAAGATCAGATTGCCGGGAGCAAAGTGGGGCCGGTTCGAATTGCTTATCAAGGGGTGGGCTGTGGAAGAAGCCACAGCGAATCACAACACTGTCGGTGCATCCGACTTCAGGGTCTACGTCAGAAGGGTACACCCTTATCATCTAATCGGAAGGTTCGTCCCGATCTTGTCCTACCGGCAGAGACTACACACCTAATGCCTTCCTACTGATGATCAAGCATGTGAGTTATAAAATTACCGAATGGTATCATGCCTGTTTCCGATAAGACCATCAGCTACCCCTGACCATCTGCAGGTACACCATAAACGTAAATCATGGCAGAAACAAAGGGATATCGCCTTGGGGTAGATGTTGGGGTAAGTAATTTCGTTTGAGCATAGGAAGTGAGTCAACAACTTACCACATAAAACAGGGTACCTTCACAGATATATGTGTCATCACACCAGAGGGGAGGACGGTTCGTGCAAAGGTGCCAACCAACGTCACAGATCAGAGCATTGCAGTGAAGGAGGGGGTTGATGAAGTCCGCAAGATACTCAAAGACAACTACGGATGGGATGGGCTTTTTGAATACATACACCATGGCACAACAACGGCCACTAATGCCATCCTAGAAGGCAAAGGTGCGAAGACTGGGCTCGTAGTAACTGCGGGCCATAAAGATGTTCTCGCTTTCAGGAGATCACAGATACCTGGTGGACTAGGTGCATGGATCAATTGGCAGCAGCCTACGCCCATAGTGCCCCTCGAGCGGACGGTTGAGGCGCCGGAGCGCATTTCTATCCAGGGCGAAGTCGTGCGTCCACTGGACCAAGAAAGTTTTCGAGAAAGTCTGAAAGATCTCAAGAGGCAGAAACCTGATGCCGTTTCCGTCAGTTTGATCAACTCATTTGCTAACCCAATCCATGAGGAGGAAGTAAGACGGGTCCTGAAAGAAGAGTTCGGCCCTGATGTCGAGGTTGTGACATCAACCGAGATTCTTCCAGAAATCCAAGAGGTAAGTCGACAAACAATTAACACGTATCCAGAGAATGAAACTCATTGCAGTTTAGTATGAGCGTACTGTTACTACGACTGCAAACGCAATCGTCAAGCCAATCGTTAAGCGATACATGCAAGGCCTGGAGAATCTCCTTGCATCTGACACTAACACAATACGCATCCTCAAGTCTGACGGCGATTTGACATCAGTCAGTCTGGCAGGGCAACAACCAGTCAATATCCTGATGAGTGGTCCAGCCGGAGGAGTCATTGGCGTTGGCCATGTTGTTTCTAAGAACACACCGTACAAGAACCTCATCACCCTGGACATGGGAGGGACTTCGACTGATTGTGCCCTGATCCCTGGAACCAATGCTGTGCTCCGCCGAGAGACAATCGTGGGCTCATTGACTGTTAAAGCACCTTCAGTTGATGTTCGAACGGTTGGAGCGGGAGGAGGCTCGATTGCCAATTACAACACATTCACGGCCGCCCTTCGCGTTGGTCCTGAATCCGCAGGGGCAACGCCTGGCCCTGCCTGCTATGGCAAGGGTGGCAATCTGGCGACAGTTACCGATGCTAATTTGGTGCTTGGGTATCTCCCCACAAAATTATTGGGAGGAAAGTTCAGCCTGGATGTTGATGCAGCTGCCAATGCTGTCAACAACATCGCCCGTCAAATGGGCATGGAGGCCACACAGGCCGCTGAAGGAATTATTGATCTTGTCAATGAGACTATGTATGGAGCACTCCGATTAGTCTCGGTCGAGCAAGGTTACGATCCAAGAGATTTCGCCCTCGTCGCCTTTGGAGGTGCTGGCCCCCTCCACGCCAATGCAGTCGGCAAACTACTAGGTTCATTTCCTGTCATCATTCCACCAGCACCTGGAATTCTGTGCGCACAGGGCGATGCTACTACTAAGATGTCCCATGAACAGTCTTGTACATACATTAAGCTCTTTTCGACAATATCAACAGAAGATTTGCGCACGATGTACGATCAACTCAAGGTCAGCTGTACTGAGACTATGATGGAAGCTCTTGGAGAAAAGTCTCCTGCCCTCCGCATCGCTTACCAAGCAGACATGCGGTACAAAGGTCAAGCTCTCACTCTCACGGTTGACATGAATGCCGAAGACTTGGGGTCTGAGACGTCTGCCTTGCTCTCAGCACTACGCCAGAGATTTGCAGCTGCACATGAACAGCAATTTAGCTTCTCACTTCCTGATGCCATCGATATTGAAATCATGCGCTTGCGTGTCAAAACCACGGATGCCACTCCCGATGTTACTATCGAAGCTATCGAAGCCGCTCCTGGTGCTACTCCACCAGAATCTGCAGTAATCTCCCGCGGCCCAATCGTTGTGAACGGCCAAAAAGTTGAAGCTGTTGTCTGGGACCGCGCACTGATCACCAAGAGCGGCTATCAGGTGGAGGGGCCTTGCGTCATAACTGAAATGGACTCCAATACACTAATCTTGCCAGGCTTTGTTGGCGAGATTGACAACATGGGAAATATTCTCATCCAGCCCAGTGAAAAATCTGACACATGGAGCGACGAACTCACCGACACGGCAGATTCAGCGCGTGACTATGTATCGAAGAACCCACTTGTCCCAACACTCATCGCTAGTGCACTGGGTAGCATTCGCCGCGAAATGGACACCCTCATGCTTAGATGTGCTATGAGCCCAGCTATAAGAGAACAGCAGGATGAATTCAACGTCATAACTAACCCCCGCGGTCAGATGCTTGTTGGTCAATTTGGCAGTTTCATTGGTCAATTCCTTGAAAATTGGAAAGGCACCATCGAGGAGGGCGACATCTTTGTCACAAATGATGTTTATCAGACACAAGGTGCTGTATCTCATTTGAATGATGTGATTGTGCTTTTGCCTATCTGGTACCATGGCAAGATTGTCGGCTGGGCGGCCAATTTTGGCCATTTGACGTAAGTTTCAACCCGAATGCAATTCTCTTGCTGAGCAACTCACATGTTTTGTAGTGACGTCCAGGGCAAGGTTCCCGGTTCTATGAGTATTGGCGCTTCGACTATATTTGAGGATGGCCTTCAGATCCCGTCAGTTAAGCTCTACTCAAAGGGCGAGTTTAATAGCAGCCTCCTCGATGTCTTTATGCGCAATAGTAGAATTCCCGAGTGGTTCCAAAGTGATCTTACGGCTCTGGTTGCCGCTTGCAAAACAGCTGCTACACGAGTTTGTGAGGTATGTGCTCGCCAGTATCTTCTTCGTAAACCAACCAGCTGCTGACGTGAGTTTGTCTAGTTATGCGACCGTTATGGCATCGAGGTGTACCGCGCCGCGACCGACTACCTCTTAGAGCGCTGCCACTCAGCCATTGGCGAGATAATCGAGACCAAATTTGGCAACGAGCGCAGTAGTTTCACCGACTTCATTGACGACAATGGGCACGGACTAGGGCCGTGGAATATATCTTGCTCTATGCAAAAAGAGGGCAATCGTTTAATATTCGATTGGGATGGGACCGCACCTCAGTCGAACACAAGTATGAACTACTTTCTCTCAACCCCAATGTTTAAAATGTTCATTGGATATTTCATACTTGCGGTCTATGATCCGTTTTGTGTTGTCAATGATGGCTTTCACGATCTTATCGACTTGCGGATACCACAAGGAACCATCCTTCGACCTGTACGTCCTGCTGCCCTATCATGTCGAACACACTTGCTTGGCCGTATCATGGACGTCATCCAGGCACTCATGGGTCAGAGAAACCCATCGTACCGCTCTGCAGCCGGTTTCTCTGACTCGCCACATCTTTTCTATTCTGGCTTCAAAGACACAGGTGACTGGTTCCTACTCTATCAAATTGGCTTTGGTGGAGTACCTGCAAGACCTATTGGAGACGGACCAGATTGTCATTGCTTGTTCCCAGCAATCAAGAGCATTCCTACAGAGAACATTGAGCTCTACTTTCCCCTGAGAATTGAAGCCAACGAGAGCGTGCCTGATTCGGGTGGTGCAGGCTTCTATAGAGGCGGCAACGCACAGAGAACTCTATACCACTTCCTCTGTCAAGGTGAAGTATCCCTCCACGATGATCGGTGGCTCACCAAGCCATGGGGAGTCAATGGTGGCGAGCCAGGCATGCGTAGCAAGAAGGGAATATGGCGCAACAGTTCATATGGGACGGACAAGCCCGATTATCAGATTTTGCCCTCCAAGATGGATCATCTTGTTGTCAAACCGGGTGATGTGCTTGAATGGGTTACCTGGGGAGGCGGTGGTCTTGGTGATCCTCTGACACGCCCTGCCGAGATTGTTGCCGCAGAGGTACATAGAAAGCTCGTTACATTTGAGGGAGCAAGGAAGAATTACGGTGTAGTAGTTGATAGAGATGACTTCTCCGTTGACACAGAAGCCACTGAGAAGTTACGAGCCAACATGAGGGCCCAACGGCCGACGACATGGGGAGATCTAACATACAATCGCGGGGGCACTCTTAAAGAGGTATTAGCTGATGCAGAGATGGAGACCGGACAGACAGCGCCAAAGCCAGTCTGGGAGGAAACACCTTATGGGCCACATGTGGCGCTTCCATATGTCAAGAACTGGTACAAGATGATGAGAGAACAGGAAGGATTTATTCTGGACGATTTTGTAAAGGTTTGACGGAACTGTGCATGCTAGGCTACTAGATCGCCAAGACTGGCAATTTGATCTCAAGTCACAGGCTTTGGTCAGCGGAGAGATTTCTACTTGGTCAAATAATTCAACCGAAAATTTACGAATTTAAGATATCCGATAGCTATCGATACCTCTCATGACATTTATGTGACGAACACTCAGAATCAGCAATATCGATGAGCTGCTCAAGAATCTTCAACTGAACAACTTGGCTCTGTTGGTAGCCATTCCGCAAGCGAGGTACGTGATCCCCGTGGCGTACGATAACTGACCCCACTGTACACACGTATCCGTCATTGTGGGCGCTTTTGGTACGACAAGGATCAGCAATTGCTCGGGAAGAAAACTACCGACACGATCGGAGCACCCATTGCACATCATTGGACAAGGTGCCGTCTGTTAAGCTTATCTTTCCTTCTTTTCTATTAGCCTTGATCTAGTCTATGCTGAATATGGATACGTCATCCGACATCAGAAGTGGAACTTGAAGGAAACATTTGCAAATTACAGACCTGGCACTATTCCCGTTATCTTTGGTTCCAGGTAGCAATAGTGCAAACATTGCACATTGACCTGATCCACCGTGCCTTGAGATGAACAGGAGAGATAACAGTTTCGGAGGTCCGACTAATTAAAGCAAACGTGAAATATATCATCCGGACCATTTCCGATCCTTTTAGGAGAAAGAACGACTTGGCTGCTCGAAGATCAGGATATCCATAAACGCTTATCTATTCCATCCGCTTGTATAGTTCGGTTCGAATACCTTTACAACAATCAGCACAATGACAGAGGATAAGAAGACCTCTCATGAGATTGGACCTGTTCCCAATATTGCCCGTGAGGGCAGTCTACAAGAAGGGGTAATATCTGGCTCTGAAAAGGATGCGGTAGAGAGCCATGAAGTATTCCAAAAGCTCGAGGGTGGTGTCGACTTTCGAACTGTGAGCTGGCAGAGGGCGACTGTGATTTTTCTCAAGATCATATTTGCAACCGGCGTCTTGTCCATTCCATCAGCCATGTACGCGCTCGGAGCAGTTGGAGGAAGTATCTTGATCGTTGTTGTTGGTGCACTTAACACATGTCAGTCGACTCAACGTCGTTCTATACAATCATGTTGACCATCTATTTACGGAATTACATAGATACGGCAATGATTCAAGGCGACTTCAGGAACAGTCATCCCGAATGTCATAGTGAGCTTAACCTAAACCGTTCACGATTCACGATCTCGGGAGAGTTGGCTGATACTTCACAGCTCTGGCAGACATGTGCTACGTAGTCGGAGGCTCCTGGTTCAAAGAGGTGATCGGCTTCCTTTACATCGTTGCCTATGTGCTCTGCACTGGTTCGGGCATTGTTGGCCTCTCGGTTGCTTTCAATGCCCTTTCTGATCATGCTGCATGCACTGTTTGGTGGGCTTTCCTATCCTTTGCGATCATCACCGCATGTGCTTCCGTCCGCACATTTGAGAAGATAGGCTGGCTTACATGGGCGGGTTTTGTTTCCATTTTCTTGGCAGTCTTCATCGTTGTCGTTGGTGTCACCACTCGCGATCGTCCAGCATCAGCGCCACAAACTGGAGACTTTGAACTTGGGTACCATGCTATTGGCCTCGCAACCTTTGCCGAGGGTATGACGGCAACTGCGACTATTTTTGTCTCCAGTGCTGGCACGAGCGCTTTCTTGCCTGTCATAGCAGAGATGAGACGACCAAAGGACTATAGAAAGGCCCTATCTTTTTGCATGGGTTTTGTGACGGCTGCATATCTATGTTTCTCTCTTGTCGTCTACCGCTGGTGCGGTGCCTGGGTTTCAAACCCGTCTCTTGGCAGTGCCGGAGGGACTATCAAGAAGGTCTCATACGGTGTTGGTCTCATTGGCCTTGCTATCTCTGGATGCTTGTACCTACACGTTGCTGCTAAGTATGTCTTCGTTCGCATTCTGCGCGGTACTCGCCATCTTCAACATAATACGGTTATCCACTGGTCTACCTGGCTGGGGTGTACGACCACCTTAGGCGCCATCGCATTTGTTCTTAGCGAGTCCATCGTCATCTTTAGCTACCTGATCGCACTCACAGGAACCGTGTGCTTCGCGCCAATGGCCATCTCTGTGCCGGGCATTCTGTATCTATATGACTACAGAGAGAACCGCAAGTCAGCATCTCTGGTCAAGAAAGCGTGGTATTGGTTTCATGCCGTCTTAGTCCTTCTTGGCGCCTTTATTGCTGTGGGAGGAACATACGCGGTAATCAAGTCAATATTGGCCGCATATGCAAGTGGCGAAATAGGTCATGCATTCAGCTGTGCTGATAATTCGGGTAGCACAGCGCATTAAATCGTGTGCTGGACCAAATTTGTCAAGGTAGAGAACTCAAAAGTTCTACCGTTGATGCTAGGCGAAGCCCGGCTTAGATTAGAATATCGTCATTTAAGAGGTGGTTAGAAGTTCTCATAACCACAATAATCTCGCCGGGGAAAGATCCCATTGAAATGGTTAACCTTGTGAAATGAACTAATTATCATCATAGTTCCCTAATGAACAGAGCAATTTCAGTCATTATTTAAGCCTAGGTTAGGACAATGTGCAACAGAGAAAGTCCTATACGTTTGGAATGTGACGCAATCTTGAATCACAACCTCACGGGCAATCGAAATTGATCTAGGCCCAATAGGGCTTAGCCTCAAGTTCCGCTGTCGGACCTAATAACCGGTGAAAATTGGGTTGGGCGCTCGGGCCCTTTATCACAACCCTGAAAGATTCACAAGCACATCGTCCTAAGCAATCGATAAATTGTCCCACGACAGGCACGGCACGCCACTTGAGTGTTTCAAATCTAATTGACCAAAGGAAGCTGAAAAGAAACATGGCCATTCCTCAGATCCAAGATTGCAGGCTTTGCTTTATAGGCGGTGGTAACATGGGTGCTGCCATTGTGGGTGGCCTCCTCGCCAAGGGCAGCACGTCTCAGGAAAATATTATTGTCTCAGATCCATGGGAGGGAACCCGAGAAAAGGTCAAGCAAAGTTTAGGGGTACGCACTACGGCGTCCAATATTGAAGCTGTGCATGGCGCCAATGTGTTGGTTCTGGCAGTAAAGCCGCAGGTTGCCAAAAGTGTGTGCCAGGAGATCGCGGGGTCATGGAGTGAAGGATCGACAAAAGAGCAACTGCCTCTTATTGTATCAATTGCTGCGGGGATCACTCTGGACAGCCTGGCGGCGTGGTTCACAACAAGCGGTGGACAAGTGCCAAAGATTGTTCGTGTGATGCCGAACACTCCGGCTCTGCTTGGCGAGGGTGCTTCAGGCGCATTCGCCGGAGCTGGCGTCTCAGAGGATGAGAAGAAGTTAGTGACGACATTGTTAGAGAGCTTCGGTAAGGTCACAGAGTGGGTCGACAAGGAGTCCTTGATCGATGTCGTTACGGGCCTATCAGGTATGCTAATGATGAAACATCATCGCATTATGTGAATCATTCCAGATTGCTGCTGATGCTGACCTCGTGATCACACATATAGGATCGGGGCCAGCCTACTTCTTTGCCCTAGTTGAGCACATGGTTGCAAGTGCCACTTCCCTGGGAATGCCGGAAGATCAAGCCCAGAGACTTGCCAAGCAAACGTGTCTCGGTGCTGGTAAAATGCTAGTCGAGACATCAGAGTCTCCTTCGCAGCTGCGTATCAATGTAACTAGTCCAAAAGGAACGACGGAAGCTGCCCTTAAGAGCTTTGATGAGTCTGGGTTTCAAGGAATCGTCGATAAGGCCATCAAGGCTGCTGTGAGTCGGGGTAATGAGCTCGGCAAAGCAATGTCGTAAGGCTTAGACAATTGCTTCAGGCCGGCCGGAATTTATAGATTCATTACTTTAGTAGATGGTCGACGTGGTAACCCATCATTATTACTTACATCATTAGAGGTAGATGTTCATCCTTATATGACTGCATGAATCGAAAACTTGTATTGACACTTTCGAGACGCTAAGACCTTTTATTAAAAAGAAAAGAAAAAGGAAAAGAAAAAGATCAGAAACACAGTTCAATCACCGAGTTGTCATGCGATGTTGAGGCGGCGTGTCTTTACAGCTCACATTCATAAACACCATCTGCAGTGTCATCTTTGACATAGGTTATATCCTCCACGAGAGAATCCCCACCCTTGACTGGTGACTAATTCAAAAAATGAGTGAGGATGACATCAAGTCCAGACTGTCTCACAGGATCTCTCAGTGGAATTGATCATTGTAGTGAGCGTTTAATGAATACAATCATTCCTGAGGCAAGTCGCCTAATCACCTGAACATTGTTGTTGGCATCATTGATGATTAAATACGCTTGCAGAGTGTTGCATATTCGGTGAACAAGTAAAGTTAGTCTTGGCAAAATGGATTGAAGGTGGGTAGCTATCTAATTGTTATCCCCATAGAACCGGAAAAGCGGCCCAATATTGTGCGAATCCGTATTGCCCAGGAAGCGTGTTTGAGGCTTCATGTGCTGAATTGTGCCACTTTGATTGGTCACCTATCGCCATGTGCTTACAAGGATAACTTCAGGAACCAAAGCAAGCGTGCAGCTAACCTATGAAACTATTCCCGATATCCGTATACACATTGATATGATTGGCGCCATTTGCAGATCTTATCCTTCGGTCCTTGTTGAACTTCCAATCACCAGAACTCATTGCTGAGAAACCCCTTCAAAAGAGTAGGGAATCTTGTGATCCACCCAGACAACTAAGTAATTCAGGTTGAGTGTTGCGCGTCCCAGCGCACACGTGGGCGTTGCAACAGAGCTCTGCGAGAGTTGCCATGTATTTGCAAGTCCCGACTGGAAGCTATAAGCACAACGAGAGCCACGGTCTTGGCAAAGCAATAGCCGAGACATGTCAGTCCACGTTCCACCCGTCAACCATATTTTGATCGTTCACCATGCATCGCACTACTTTACTTGGCATGTTGGCCCTTGCCACTGCCGCCGTAGCTCTTCCTAGCGCTAGTTCCCAGCAGCAGACTCCTGAACCAGGTTCTGCATCCTCAATCTCCAACCTAAAGAACAACATCAAGAATGTGGTATGGCTGATTATGGAGAATCGCTCCTTTGACAACCTCTTGGGTGGCCAGAAACACGAAGGCCTGGAGAACCCTATCCAGAATGGCCCTTACTGCAATCCTTACAATGTGTCGAAAACATGCTTGGGCAAAGCTTGCTCTCAGGCCAGGGACTACGACTCTGTCAAAAATGACCCCAGCCACGCTGTTAGTGGTAATACCATGGAGTTTTATAGTACCTGGACGCCTGATAATGCGGCTATTGCTGATGGAACCCTGAAGGCTAACAATCTCGGGTTCATCACGGAGCAATATCACAACTATGGTTCCAAGGTCAATATTACGGAGCTGGCAATCCAGGTCATGAATTATTACACTGAGGATCAAGTTCCCGTCATGACTTCCCTCGTCCAGAACTTCTTGACCTTCAATCATTGGCATTCTGACGTCGCGGGTGTAAGTACATGGCTCTACAAACTAGTTGGAGCATTGGAATTGACTCTATATAGCCTACTGATCCCAACCGTTTGGCTGCTACGTCTGGTAGCTCGCACGGCCATGGTACCAACCTTGGTACGGACTACACGTATCAATTCGACGTCCCGTCAATCTTTGAGGCAGTGGGTGAGAGGAACCTGACTTGGCTCAATTACTGGGACACTGCCGGTGGAACTGGCCCCGAAGCTAAGGCATATACTTGGACTCAAGCAACAAACAACTCCGACAAAGTTGTTCCCATCACCCAATTCTACACTGACGCTCTTGCTGGGAATCTCCCGGCCTTCTCTTATCTGAACCCGTCCTGCTGTGGCATTGGTACCACTTCCATGCATGACAGCGGCTTGATCTCAGACGGTGAAGCTTTTATAAAAAAAGTTTATGAGTCTCTACGTGCGGGCCCCCAGTGGGAGAACTCTCTCTTCATATTGACATTTGATGAGTCTGGCGGCTTCCATGACCACGTTCCTCCTCCGCTTGCCCCACGCCCTGATAATCTGACATACACCGAAACGACGCCCAACGGACTCAACTATACATACGAATTCAACCGTCTTGGTGGCCGCATTCCCACTTTCCTCATCTCACCATGGATCGCCGAGGGAGAGGTTGAGCAATATGGTACCAATCATCGGGGCGAGACTGTATCGTATTGTGCTTCCTCTATTCTTCGAACCCTTGGGTACCTCTGGGATTTTGAGCCATTCACCCCTCGTGTTGAATGGGCACCATCTTTTGATCATTTGATCCAGAAGACATCTCGTAAAGATGTTGTCTCTACCCTTCCTAATCCATCTAACTTCACTGCTCCTTATCTATCTGGACGCAAGAACTGATCACTTGAAAAGAGAGATTGCAAGACAGGTACTGCAATAAATTTTCGACTACACTTCATACACCGTGACTCGTTCTATACGATGTACGCGGTAGATGTTTAGGCATGCTTCATTGGTATCTTATTGTCTTTGAATTTTAGAGTAGCTCATATAATCCTAATCCAATCAGGGGAACTAGAGCAGAGATCTGTTGTGAGGGGCTGCAGGCAATATAAATTACTACAACGCACTTCACGTACTATTCAAGCCACGTTCTTCGTTACAAATACTCCTCACATTTCAAAATATTATCTCTTGTCAATTACTGTTCAAGCCTTTAACTGTCAGACGACAGATGCCAAACTCTTTCAACAAATAGGATATTTTCTATCCCAAGACGTCGCATGTTCCGCGATCATCACAACCGAGGAAGTTTGCTCTCCGCCGAGGCGTTCTCGGGGAAATCAGCGCCTAGCAACATTTCCCAAGGTTTTGTTTAGCTAAGCAAAAATTGCCCTTGTCATCTCCTGTGCTGCATCAGTCTGACAATGGTAGCCAGCAATTCCATTGAAACGATGCAGAGTCGCATTGTCGCCCAGAGCATCCTTAACTTGCTGCGGTTGACCTTGAAAAAAGGCTTCGTATTCGGAGTCACCAACAAACACTGGCATTTGAATCATATCAACGACATTCTCTAGCCGATATTCCTTGCTCTGGGTGAAAATGTCTGAGGGAGAGTGTGTGTGGAATGCCCACAAGCCTTGATCCAGACCCCAAGCCGCGTTAGTGGATAGCTTGCCGGCATCCCGCAGTGACAATAGCTCATTATCAAACTCTGTACAGTTGCCCGCCTTGTAGATGGCTATAATCTCTGGCGTCAATTGCGCTGTAAAAGCAGCATAAGCATCCCAGACGCCATCGAGGAGAACCGCTGCGGCAAGTCGTGGCTCGAAGGCTGCAGCACGGGCAGCCAAGTAACCCCCAAAAGAGTTACCAATAAGTGCAAGGTGATTCTTGTCGACAATACGCGACTTTTCCGAGAGGATGTAGTCAACTACTGGGGTGACGACGTTTTCCCAGTCCGGAATGAAACCACTATTTTGATGTCGACGTACAGTAGGATGTCCCGGGCCTTCGTAAGTAATGCAGTTCCACCCTCGAGCAAGAGCGGGTGCAACGAAGTAGTGATAGGAGTCCTCTTGAGCGGCGTCGTAGCCATTCCCCACCACTAAGGTTGGCAACTTACGGAGTTGGCTCTCTGATGCGTCATACCAGAAGCCTTGATGGTAAAGTTGCTTTTAGTAGCCGGAATTCGGATACGTTCACCAGGGATGGGCAAGGCAGCTATCGCCTTATCAAAGGCTGCAGTCTGCTCCGCCCAAAGGCTGCTTATAAGCGGATTACTCCAATTTCTGTGCAGATAGAAGTCGGCTCGACGGAAGTATTAGGCGGTGGAGAACCAAGTGTCCCTAACATTGACACTGTCATATGAGTTTTCTTGGTTTTCGGCCTCGGCTTTGGCGTAGTTAGCGAGCTAATAGACCTAGTCGCCGAAAGAAGTCATACTTTGATGTTTCTTGCGACGCTAAGAACAGGCGCAATATCAGATCCCCCAGTCAATGCATCACCCAGCGCAATCAAGAGTCCAAAATTGAATGCCGAATCTGTACTTAGCTGCAGCGTTGGATCATCGGTGTTCTTAATCTCGGCGGCTTCTACAGGAAAAGATAGTGCTGTAGCCAATAAAGGGGCGATGTAGGAGGATAACTTCATTTTTATTGATATCTAAAGTACGGAGCCTCGAAATTTTGATCTATAACATGAGTGCTGGCTTGATGAGTCGTCATTCTAAGTTGTTGTAGTCCATTGGTCTATACTTATAGTTGTACTTTGCCCTTTGGTGTACCCGGCAATGAAGGCGCAAGATGGCCCGCTAATATAAGGGCATTGCAAGACTAGGTCGGATTGATTTTGCGATGGAGTCTAGTCATTGGCGGCAACTTAGCACGGACTACATCGGTTCGTTGCCAAGACAGAGCTAGACACCTATCGACAACAAAGTAGAACTTGTAATCATCTTTGTTGCATACGCAGTGAGTTGGGGGAGCATGATCTTAGCCGTGACAGCAGTCAGTTGACTGATTCGCTAATACTTACTTCATTGTCATTCGCTTCACCGAGCTATTGCTACTATAATATAAGAATGGCTATTTCTTGATTCTCGATACGTTCTCAAGCCTCAGTGGCTTCTTTGTGTGCTATGTGATATCTTGAGAGAGTGTTGGTTAGTAGTAGACACTGCTACTCTGTTTCAATAGAAATACAGAATCTGTCTTCGATGGACTCTGTAGCGCGAGTAATACTGGCTATTGACTTAGCTCCTTTACCGAAGCTTGATCTCTCTCCCAAAAAGTCGATGTTGGTCGAAATTGACATACGAAGGGGCAACCGGGAGAGCGCCTTCAAAGCTATGGACACGGTAAATATATAGAGGATGCCGCGTTTGAATATTACACAGTAATCGTGGACAGGACTAACAATGGAAAATTTCTCCCCTAAGCCTCTCAGTACTGAGTATCAGCTCTTTTTCTTTGTCTAAACTTATAGATCACCCCTTCTTGTCTGGCAAACCAGTACGTAGTTACGCCCCATGGAGGTTGTTCCGATGCCCATTCTAGGTCAAAATTCTGCAGAACCTGCGGAATGAGCTTTCCCATTTCCATTATGGAGATGTTCTTGCCGATATAAGTCCTCGTACCAAACCCGAACTATGGCATAATATTAGTGACATTCTAAGAAGACGGGTATAAATGGATTTACCGTCATCAGGTTACGATCCACGTACTTGATGCAGTCCTTGTCAGAGACCAACCACCTTTCTGGGTTAAACTTGTCGGCATCGATACCGAAAATTAATTTGTCTTTGTGGATGACGGCCGGAATGATGCCTATAACAGTGTCCGCTTTGATATGGTGGCCGCGAATAACCGCCCCGCCTTTAGGGACAACCCTTTCCAATGGAAAAGCAACACCCGGGTGACATCTCATGGCTTCCTTTATTACTACCTGCCTGCAAGAGGATAAGACACTGTAATTTCAATTAAGATTAAGCGTGAACTTACAGAAAAGGCAGCTCCAAACATTCAGCATATGTGATATGCTTCGATAACCTCCCTTCTCCATCAGATTGGTCGACTTCTGCTTGAGCCTTGTCAAAGCAGTGTCGATTCTTCAGAAGGAAGTAAAGAATCGCTCGAAGAGAGATAGCCGTTGTATCACTTCCTGCCAGCCTTGAAGAGTGAGTCAGTACAGCCTCTACTAAACCCATGCGTTCAATTCTCACAAATCGTTAGATAGATGGTTTACCATGTCAGCTTGTGTCATTGTTCCTCCTTTTTGATCTTCTTTTCTTAAACAACCCAGAAAATCTAGCCTATCTGTTTCTGGTAGATTTGCGTCGTATCTTTCAAAACAACCTTCGGTAAACTACGGCTGGTCAGAACGAGCAGTACAAAAAAAGACCAGAAGATTGAAGCTCACCTAAACAACTGTCTTTAACGGATTAGGCATGTGCACAAACGCGGGATTGCTGACTGGGCCCACCTCTTAGTGTGCTTTTCTATATTATATCTTTCAGGCGTGGATTATACTCTTGATGAAGCTTGTGAATTTACTCAATCAATCCACCACATCTTTACTATGTGCCTAGGCTGTGGACCATTTGTCAAATACGCTCTTTCGGTCACAATTTCCGTGGGGAATGCTTAGATTATGTTAAAGTAATTTCACGCCTTGAGTCTCGTTGGGAGTGGTGACCCTTTTCTGTCAAGAATACGGAATTCACAGCCTTCTTGAGTCTGTACTAGGTGGATGAAGAAAGATGCTGATACTGGTTAAAAATTGCTCAGCATGTAACACCTTATAGCCAGGATCTCCATTCTAGGAAATCATTGCAAGCTCACACTTTCTATCACCAACAGTGGCCTAATATAGTCACTGATAGAACAGGGTTATTGATATCACAGAAATTTGATCTTCGCAGTTCAGAGGACGACTCAGAGCTCGCGAGCCATGCGGCGCTAAAACTCCACAATATGTTAACAACATGTCGCAATTTCAAATGATTCTGATAGTCAGTCACGTCAGCATGCTGAATGCTTTAGAATATACATTATTGCCAAAGAGGCCACTAGAAGTCCGTAGAGCTGTACCGTCGCATCTTAATTCGTCAAAAGGTACGCGGAGGAACTCTTGATGCGGAAAGTTCAGACACGATTTCAATCCTTTACTATGTTTCCTTGCGAAGAATGCAGCCTATGGCTCGGCTCGACCGTGGATTCATTTTTTGATCAACTGATTCTCGCCCAATGCGGTGAAGCCGTCGCGTTGAGTGTGGGGCTCGTCGCCAAAATGCCGACCGGCAATCGATGCGAGCCCCCACACCACTGTGGAGAGATGGTTACGCGGGGTTTATATATGGGGAAATGCCCGAAGATTCGGATATTGAAAAGTGGCTCTGTATTGTCACGTCCTTGAGATTCTAAATCTGCAAATCGAGAATGGCTGAACAAGACATTGTCAAACCTGGGGTTGGGGAAATTCACCTCGAAACCGTTGGTGTTGATCTCAAGGCTGTGGATGGCAATGTCTTTATTGAGAATAGAGCGGAGAAAGAAAAAGCCTTGTTGCGGAGAATTGATATGCGAATGATGCCTTTGATGATGCTGCTCTGTAAGTCATAACATACGCTACGTTGTTTGGAGTAAGGTCTTGGCAAATAGATATGCTAACAGCGTGAGATGTCCTAAACTACCTCGACCGCAATAATATCGCAACCGCTCGACTAGGGAATTTTGAAAAAGACATTGGGCTAGCTGGGACACAGTACAACACCATTATTAGCATCTTTTTTGTTGGTTATATCCTTACGCAAGTCCCGACAAACATTGTCTTGAACAAGATGAGACCCTCTGTCTTTCTTGTAAGCTTGTCCAACAGTATAGGTCACTCCAGAAACGCTGACGAGACTTCAGCCTGCTATCATGTTCATGTGGGGAACAGTCAGCGCATGTACGGGAGCGGTGCAGAACTACGCCGGCATGGTAGCGTTGCGATTCATTCTTGGCTTTGTTGAGGCTCCCTTCTTCCGTAAGTGAAACCACAAATCAGACATGATCAAGCGTGCAGTTCCTAAATATCAATAGCTGGTGCCCTGTTTCTTTTCAGCTCATGGTATACCAAGAAAGAGCTGGCTATGCGCATATCGGTCTTGTACGCTGCCGGACAGATGGCTGGTGCGTTTGGCGGACTTCTAGGGAGTGCCATTATGGGAGGGATGGATGGCAAAGCGGGCATTGCAGATTGGAGATGGCTATGTACGTATTCATGACACTTCCAGCCGATTGATAGATCACTGACAAGCGTTATTTTCAGTCATCATCGAAGGCGCGGCAACCATTCCAGTGGCATGCATCACTGCTTTCATCATACCAGACTATCCTGCGACAACAAATTGGCTCTCTGATGAGGAGCGCAAACTTGCTGTACTGCGTATGGCTGAGGAGGCGAGCCGGGAAGATGATCGTGCCAAGACTTCCGCGAAGGAGGGTGCCAGAATGGCTTTTACCGATCCTGCACTATACATGATCTGGATCATGCAACTTGGTCTCAACACAGCGGCGGCTTTTACTAATTTCTTCCCTACAATCGTCAAAACGCTGGGCTACGGACAGCGAGATACCCTGCTGCTCTCGGCGCCGCCTTATGTCTTCGCCGCCATCGTTGGCATAGTGAATTCATGGCACAGCGACAAGACTAACGAGCGCTGGCTCCATGTCGTGTGGCCCCAGATATTCTGTGGGATTGGTTTCATCATCTCCGCAGTGACTCTTAACGTCACGGCTCGGTACATCTCGACCTTCATGATGATGTGTGTTTATGCATCATTTGGGTGTATTCTTTCGTGGGTATCTACCTCGCTGCCACGCCCAAGTACCAAACGTGCCATCTCCTATGCTGTGGTTAACGCTGGAAGCAATTTTGCGGCTATATACGCGTCTTACTTTTATCCTGCGACGCAAGGGCCACGATATTGGCAAGCCAACGTGGCCAACGTAGCATTTTCTGGCCTGTGCATACTAATGGCCACGATGCTGCACTTTTATCTTCGATGGAGAAACAGAAAGCTGGACAGTGCTAGCGAGGAAGACATTTCAAACGAAGGAACAGAGTTCGGCACGAAATCGTTGGCCCTCATGGAAAGATGGAACTGCGGCCCAGCGTACAGATATACTATCTGACCTATTAGAGATGAACGAATGGCTTGTCGAGAATTGAAAGGAATCGTCACTAGGAAAGATATGGTCACTGTAACGCAGCCGTGCGTGCATAATGTGGTCAAGCCCATGCTCGCTTATGAAAGATCCTGCAGCTACTAAAACTTGTCTACTAACCATTTTGATAGACGGAGATGCGATTCCAGGACACTAATTGACGCTCCCTCCGTTTAATCCCCTCGTTTTATGATATCTGCAGCTCTTTCCGCGACTGCAAACACAACACTTGCAATATTACCTCGAACTTGTAGTGGAAATACGCTAGCATCAATGACTCTCAAATTCTTTGTCCCATATACTTTCAGTTAGGTGTTTACAACTCCGCCGTTCTCCTCTGGAAGCATAGAGCAGGTCCCTAGAGAGTGCCAGGATGAGAGGAGGGAGTCTTTGATCAAGTCTCTGATAATTGGGTTGGTAACCTTGCTCGATATCTTGAAGGAAGGCTGTATCATCTTCCCGCCTGTTGGTGGATCATCTTGCACCATGTCGGTTAGAGGCTTTGTCTCAAAAATCTTGTTGACAAATAACTTTCATTCACTCATAATCTCAAGGTCCGCTGGATGTGACAAGTACTTTGGATCAATAAGAGGAGCATCTTTTGGATCTGTTGATCTGATGTGCACAGTTCCTCGCGAGAAAGGGTGTTCCAGCACGATGACACCGCCAACATAATTCTCGGAATCATCATGAGCCGAGAATTGATTAAGACTTTCACCGGTTCCCAATGGATTGAACCCTGTTGCTGCAAAATTTACTTGTATGTCTGCTTCTGTGTTGCTGAAGAAGATACGCTTTTGTATCTCCAGCTGCTTGGCAGGGATGCTTGGGGAACATCGTCCAGTAATTTCCGTACCGCAGCGAGATTACCAGCAGCTCGATCTGGATGCAGTGACTCGTATGAGAAGAAACCGGTGCCACTGACCCCGCTCGTAAGGGGACCTCCGCGACCAGCCTGCCACTCGCCCACTCCAAAGCTCCAGGTTGACGGATCGTCTCGGCAGTTGGGAAACCCTTTTTGGCTACAAATTGCAGAGCACACATTGGATGATCCTGTCTCCAAGTCAGTGCTGGTGAGTACTTTTGAGCATGATAGGTACCTGAAGATTTCCCCCACATTCGGGTTTTCAATGATCACTGGAATACCGTAGCTATCCAGTACCCCTTTCGAACCGATCCCTGAGAGCTCTAAAAGTTGCGGCGTTTGGATAGTTCCAGCACAGGGTAGGACTTCCTTGGTAGCTGCAGGGAGAATTGTAGGGTATCCACCTTAAAAAAAGCGCCCTGCGCGATAACCTCACCGTTGGCTTCCTTTTCGAGTCTCAACTTCGTAACATGGGCATTTGTGATAACTGTTAAGTTTGATCTTGAGGCGTTCGGCACATAATATGCAGATGCTGCAGTGCTTCTCTTTCCATCCTTGTCAATGAATTTCAAAACCGGATAGCTGCCCAAGGTAGCACCCGACCTTGGATCCTTTTGAGCATCTAGGCCGAGGGTTTGCAACGTTGGAACGAAGGCATGATCCAGATCTATCGTAGCCCATGGAGGTGTAATCTGTATAGGGCCAGAGCTGCCATGGAGATCTCGATCTATAAGGTCACTCTGGGAATATTTCTCCTGGTCCTGATTAGGTGGATTGTAAGTTTCGTATCGGTGATAGTCAGGCTCTATTGTTTTGAAGTCCCATCCTGGGTTTCCCAACGCTGCCAAGGCATCGATATCTTCTTTACTAGCATGGGTTAGCATGAGAAATTCTTGATAGATGAACCTCCTAATCCTTTGCCTCTGGGCTGTGCAATTACTCGACAATTGAGATCTGGCTGAGGAACCGTTTTACAACACCAGTCATAGTCAGGACTTATTTCGTCAGCACCACCGCCTTGCTATTTTCAAGATGTTTGGACTTACTTTTCATAAAGCTGACTGAACATGGCTGGGACATCGACTTTTGGATCCTATATTATCTTATTTGCATGCATACAGAAGACCAATATTTCAATCACTTTGCATTCAGTCTTTCTCTGCCGGCCTCAAGGACAGCAACCTCGATAGATGGATTTTCTGACAAACGAGCAGCCAAGGTCAGACCCGCAGTGCCTCCTCCAACGATCACATAATCATAACACTTGGAGGTGAGGTCCTCAAGCGACGCGTTATTTAAAGCCATGCGTGCCAAATCAATCCGCTGTAAAAGTAATCGAGATAAAACACTATAGAAGCTGGTGAATGAGACTCTTTGCGAATTCATCCAAATTTCAGTATTTGGGTTTGTATTTATAGATCAAATAGCAACGTTCATGAGCAAAACCAAATTCCGCCAGCGGCGCTTGTCAAGAACTAAAGATGATGATTATAAATCAGATAGCTATACGAAGTTGCGCCTGTCATCAATACGAGATTCATCCTCATTCATCGCCAATATAGGTAGACTTGGGAAGGCCATCCGCCTCGTACTATCTGCCCAACAAGAGGAGAGCATGGGTGAATCACGTCGCTGAATATATCTCAAGCTGTTTAGGCGACACCTTGATAGAAGCTAATGAAGCAGAACAACTAGGGAGCCAAACATACCGATATGTTGCATGACTGTACACCAACGATGTCCGTGACCTGATTTCTTAGACGCTACAAAAGGATCCGGTGAGTTTTGAAGTCCGATCGATTTCTAAGGATTCCGGTTTCCTGAAACGCTAAAAGGAATCGCACAACAGCCGTTTAACTTCTCATATTTTGATTCTCGTGTGAGAAACATTCGGCAGCGAGTATGTCTTACGAGAAATCGTATACAAATTTTGGGTGTTGCAGGTATAAATACTGAACACTTTCTATGTGTGGTTATGATGAATATAGAACGCTTCAACTTGGCTTTAGGGGCAGAAATACTTCTGTCGATTGCGAGGCTTAACGAGAGCATCTTAAGGGCACCTAGCGACGCTACTAAAGAAAGACCTATTTCTAGAAAATTTGCAGCTTATTGAGACACCAAGCGAATCAATCTTATCGGTGCATAATTCATTCTATGAGCCTTTATTGAATGACTAAGGGTCGGCCAATATCCAATACTAAATATATATCTTAGCAATTTGACTAATACAACGACAATCATTCTATGTGTTGAGATAGGGTGATGGTAATGTGTAGGCATTTAACCTTAACCTAACTGACACTACATGTACCTCCGGCTGTTTGTGTCAGGCTTCCTGTGAATTTATTACATTGTATTCATGACCTCTCTAGCTTCTAAAATCTGCAAGTATTCACCTATGAAAGATATTTAGATTCAAAACAATTAGAAAGGTATCTATATGGTTGCTCACCTGCAACTTTCCATATACCGGTTTTTACTTTCAATGATCTCTTCAACGTTCTCAATGCGTCTAGAGACTCTTGTGTGGGATTTTCGTGAATCATTCGGATATACACTGTAGCTGCTCTATACGGACATTGTAATACCAAAGGAGAAACTTCTTTGAAAGCTTCAGGCCCAGAGTCAAGGAAGAGTTGTGAGCTCGTCAAAATATCTTTCGCTGTTTTGCTTGTGATTTCTGAGCCGTCTCTGGTATCACAAGACCGTGTCACTGAGGCTACAGTGTCGGAAGTAGTGTGAAGCATGAGCAGTGCACTGCTTAAAGTTAGCCAAGGTAAGACCAGTTCCGAGATCAACTACCTTCGACAAATGTCTACTGGGGAGCAGCATCTAAATCCTCTTCTCTCACCCTCTAGATCACAAAGGGTGATTGCAGCTTGGAGAGTACGGTCAAGCTGCAACAGATCTTCGGCTTTCATTGAGTAATGTGAGAAATCTTCTAACTTGTGCTGAAAGACACGACATAGAAGATATATCGATAGTGCCAATCGACCATATCTCCCCATATCTGCATCGGTTGTCGTCAATAGATTAATCGGATGGTTCTGCGTTTTAACCTGCATTGTGGCCTTGTTATTCTATAGTCGGGAATTTGGGAGCACGATCGAATTCGCTCACACCATCATCCCATGCTAAATCATCCACTGGTAGGAGATCTTGTGACGTTGGATCCTTTGTCATAAAAGTCCGTCTGGGCCACCCTAGACATGCAATCCTGTTCAATATTAGCATGAGATGGCATTTGTAATTCCACGAACAACTCCTTCGGACCTTTCTAAGATAACTATCGCCCACCATACTCTTCTGCGCTCTTCCTGCTCGATCCATTCCGGAGGGGATGTGGCAGATTCTTTCAATTCTTGTTCAAGGTTCAATGCTATGCCTCGGGCTGCACATGTACCAATTGTAAGGAACACTGCTGGATATATCCCGTGGCCAAGTTCATAGACTGCTATAAGCAGGTTTGCTTGCAGAACTTGCAAAGAGAGTGTGCCGGCAGCCTCAATTTCTTTCAGGAAATGCTTTGCCAAGCGATACTCAAGAGTTTGCGGGTCACTGCTATTCTCCACGGGCTTCCACGAGAACATCTTCATACAAAGACACAATAGCAGAATATCTGGTCTTGGTGCCACCAAAGGACTGGTGTGACGCTCGTAATATAAGCGTTTTGATATAATCGGCATGAACTGTTGAGTGTGAGAGAAAAATCGAGAACCAACATCCCGAATTTCAGAATAACCCCCAAGTACTTCCATAAGCTTCAAAGAATATGAAAGAGAAGAGTTAGGTAATTCCATTGAGGTTTGTTGAAAGACATCGTGGTCAAGGAAATAAACGCTTGGAAATCGACTTTTCAAGGAAAAGTCGAAATTGCTGGTATCAAAAAACGAAACGCCGGAGCCTTGATATGCCCGATCAGCATACTGACAAGACCGATCTTTGAAGCTGTGAATCATGAGTCCCATATACTTAGACGTGGCTTTTGTTCACTTCCCATACCTTGCGCATAAAGAACATTGAGGGAGCCTCCTATCACATTTTCTCTTTCTCTTTTTACACATCTCGCATGCGTGCAATGCATATCCTCCTACCGTTGCCAATTCCATATTTTCTCGACTGTGGCATCAAACACATAAGACATATGGTGAGACGGTCGCTTGGAATTCGACACCCGGTGGAACATGGAAGAAAAGTGGTGCAACTCCGACGTGAAAGCGGAAAATCCACCTTGCGCCTTCTTCACCGTGTATTTGTAACAAATCTCAAAGTGTGTCGGTAGCGGTGGGATGGGTGGAAAACCCGAAAACGCTCAATTCACGATTACTGATCAGTTTCCGCCTGTTGTCTCGTCTACAGAGAGCCTTCCCATCACAAATTTCATTGGCTAACCATAATGAAAGCCTCTCATTGGCCCAAGCAGGTGGTGAGAGCATTGTTCACTCATCGTTCTCAGTACTATTGCACTGAGCTACTTTTAAGATAAGTAACCATAGGATATACAGGTCAAAAGCTTGCATGTCGCGCATGTCAAGATATATAAGGATCCAAGCCCCCGCGGTTCAAATCAGGGATTATTTTGATTCAATGACACATTTTGTACTAATTGCAATATCTCTCTTTGACATCAGCGTCGAGTATTTGGTATCATCTGGAGGGTTAACACCATGCATTCTGCACAACACATCATGGTCTTTGGAGCTAGTCGCGGTATTGGACTAGGACTCGTTCAGCAGGCTGTAAGCAAGAAGCACCATTCAAAGACATCGCACAGCTGACGCCATTTTGTAGCTTGTCACTCATCCAGAAGCTACAGTCTTTGCGATCGTGAGAGATCCAACCAACGCAGAAGCTTTGCTAGCACTAGCAGAAGCAAGCAATGGGCTAGTGAGAATTCTCGTTGCCGACGCTGTCGATCCCAAATCAATGCAACTAGCAGTCGAAGAAATCAAGAAGACAACTGATAACCTTGACATTGCAATCTACAACTCTGGCGTGTCTAAGGGTTTCGGAAACCTTGTGGACATAGGAATCCAAGGACTCAAGGACAATTTTGACGTCAACGTGTATGGTGCATATCATGCTGCAGTGGCATTCGCCCCCTTATTGTTGACATCCACCTACGTCAAGAAATGTCTTGTTTTTTTATCTTCGACATTCGGTTCTTTGACATTGAGTACTCAGATACTGGCTGTCCATGAAAAGATCCAGGGAACAACTGGCTATGATGCTACTGCTCTGTACAATATTTCTAAAGTAATAACCCAAATTCATTGTTTAATGGATGATTCACTGACAGACACAGACTGCGCTGAACCAGTTGGGAGTGCAGCTGGATCATGTCTTGCGTCCACAAGGCGTGCCAGTGTTGTTGATTCATCCTGGTATGGTCTCAACCGATATGAATCCGTTTGGAGATATTACCACAAAGGACAGTGCTATTGGAATGTAAGTAATGTTGTAGAATAATGCTTGAGGTATATTATAGCTAAACATGGGATAGTCTCAAAGTCGTCGAGTCTTTTCGTTCTGCACCAGGTAAGAACTTTGTTGGATACGACGGCCAAGAATTGCCATGGTGAGCATGAACTAAATGACTGATACAAGCCATAACGGGTATGCTATCCAAAGGATGTTAGCTTTTAAATAGAGGGAGCTGCTTCCCCAGTGTTACGCTCCTCCTATTATTGTCATTATTATGCCTTGGTCAGCACACCAACCCACAGATCGACAAAATAACCGCTTCTCGCTTCAACCACATTAAGCCCCAATTTTGGTATACGTTTGTGAATGTCATGACTAGACTATAACTGTGTGGCATGTTTGAACAAATGTTATTTGTATGGGTCCGCAGCGCTTTTTGCTGTGTCTGTATTCTCATTACCAGGGTCAAAGCTTTTACGAGATAATTAGAAATGAAATCCAATCATTGTCCATTAGTTTTCATCACAGATGAAGGTAAGGCATTGTAATAGATCAATTGTCGTTGTTTGCCTAGATTTCTTCTTCCTAAGGGTAGCTGACAAGTAGAATGCCTTAGAAAGGCTGACCAACTGATAGACCATAGAACTGATCATAAGGTCACCAGACAAGGGCTGCTCAAAGTGCCTCGATTTCTGCTGGGATAACTTAATCCATGATCTCCCCCAAATGGGCCAGAGACGTATGCTTTCAGTGTCAAACACCTCTAAGCGTGCTCAAAGACAGCACCAACTTATTCCGAGGTCATCTCTCACATGTTGAAGCCATTGTTTCGATGGCGTATACTATAGAGTTGCAACTTCAGGTATAGTCCTCTTACCAACTAGAATATCCGACAATCAACAATAGCATTGACCTTGATCATTTTTTCACACTGACCTTTCAACATGAGAAGTAAGAAGCAGGTCAATGGGGACCCATCTATCGTATCTCGCAAAGACCGTCCAAAATATGTATAAGCGAAGACCGCAAGACTTGCCGGTTGATAGAAGAGTTCGCCTTCACCTCCAAATCTCGTTCCTATAAAGCCCCTACAGAAACACTATAATGCTTGGTATGCGAAAATTCGGGCGTTCTCGGAACAGGAAACCCCCTGGTGACATATCACGACTTTGTCAACCTACGCGTGGATGGTGGCTAGAGCAGGGTTGGGTGACAGCTCTACAAATCCTCTTCTGCTGTATACCTAGGTCTCATTGCCTTCGCAACTGGGTTTAATGTTCAAGCTAGCAGCTGCTGGTGGGCTTATTAATTTGTCATCAGGAATAGCACAGAAGAAACTGCTCCGCTCCGCTCCGGACATACGTCATATGCGTCACTTCTCTTAAGGTACCTACACCAGTAGAAAGAAGCCTCCTATCAGCATTAGATAATTCTATGGGGAGTGGCTCTTCGAGGCATATTTCTTAGCAGAATTGTCTTTGTCATTTCATACACACTTCTCCCTCGGGTAACACCAGATGTCGCGGCGCCCAATTGGGCTTCACTTCGGCGACCCCTTTCTCTCCGCGAGGACCCCACTTTCGCCTGCAACTTTACCAGTCCGCTTCATCCGAGATCTGCGACCGGAGAGCAATGTAGCGAGTATTAGTACTAAGGCTTGAGCGCCCAAATACCTCTTCGTAGCCCGATTGAAATACAGGTTGGTATACTTCATGTTGCTCTTTAAGATCCTCTCCTAGAAAGACATAAGTCTCGGTTGCGACTCCTAGTCATTTCCAAGGCCTGAACGACCAATAGTTATAGGCATTGTAATACATTACCAACCGTCATGCCGAAGTTAGTTACAGTTGTTGGCGCCACTGGTATTCAAGGGGGATCTGTCGTCAAGGCCCTCGTTAATGACGAGGCTTACATTGTGAGGGGTATTACCAGGCACAAAAACAGCAATGCGGCCAAGGACTTGGAAGCCCAGGGAGTGGAAGTAGTTGAAGCTGATATGAACGACCTCTTTTCTCTTCGGGAAGCATTCAAAGGAAGCTATGCAATCTTCGGGACCACCAACTTCTTCGAGCCATTTCCTAGCATTTCTATCGAGGATGCTATTCAGGTCGAGTCCCGAAAGGGTATCAACCTCGCCAAAGCAGCTGCCGAAACGGAAGGACTCACACACTATGTGTGGTCAACATTGCCAAACTCATGCCGGGTTAGTAACGGGGTGATAAATGTTCTTGTTTGTCTGACCAGGCCTCACATCCGACAATCATCAATGGAAAGGATGGGTTGAACGTATCTAAGTCACCAAGGATCGCAAAAGCTCTCTCAGCCATTGCGTCAATCTGTGGTGAACGCGCTGAGAAGTTTCGTGACGCTCTCTTAAGGTATATCAAAGATGCAATTCGATAGAGTTCTAGTGTGACTACCCACGGGGTTTTCGAACTGGGCATACCATCAGAGTAGTCTCCCGAAACCGGCAGTTCAAGACCACCTATGCTCTTTTCGAGACACTGCAAAGAATGTTCATAGTCGCTGCTGTGGTACAATGGGTTCGTTGGTTTGAAAATTGTCTCGAACATTGCATATAAAAGTTTCACAATTTCATGTGAGCAGTGCGAAACCCCCTTTATCTGTTTTTTTTTTTTTTAATAATTAGACATAGTTGGAATGTGAAGGTGCGATTTGATTTGGTCCTACCTGTCGTCTTTGACACATTAGATATCCCAAAGGTGCGTTGCTATTGAGCTGCTTCTCCGGAGCAGTCGTAGATGTCTGCCAGTGCTGGAGACTGAACCTGGACATGACTGTATGATAGTCAACCCAGTCTAGGAGTCTCGAGAATTCCTTGTGAGACATATGGCTACCCAGATTTTCTTGCTGCATTAAGTATTTTGCTTCACTTAAATAGCCTGACATATGTTAGTTGTCAGAATTTTGGTCGAATCATCAGTTCATTGATGGCATGAACGAGCAACCTTTGAAGTGATGGAGCATTTTCTAAATGTAGGGCTATCGATAAAACTATTCAAACGGTCACTTACAGAACCACTGTGTTGATGTTTGAGGCATATCGAGCATCTTGAGGTTTGGTTAGTGGTAACATAAAACTTGACAGTCGGTGGGACTCGGATTACCTCATAATGACACAGAATCATACCGGCCGCAATATGTTGGACGATTTCAGACGTTTTGATTTGTCGCTTGCCCGATGTTATCAATGTGCGAAGAGCATGGCCTTTGAGCTGAAGTGCATTTGCCTGCGGGCCATAAAGGTGGAGCGACGAGAGCGCCAAAGCTGATTGTAATACAGCTGCAGAGGATGGCGAGTTATCCGAAAGAGCCAGGCGTAACAACAGACCCAATAGTTCGTCGTTATCAGGGCCAAAGATGGCCAATGTAGTAAATGCCGTGTCTTTAACTACCAGCATTCAGTTCCCAGTGGCAACAGTGAGTTATGACGATCTTACAGTGATCTAGCAGCTCTCTGTTTGTGGGGCCTAATCGAGTAGGGAGCCATGATAACGATAAAGGTGGTTTAGGCCGCTTAATGACAAATCCTTCGTGGCCGCGAAGACCTATCCAGGAGAGAATTAGTTCGAAGTGGGCATTTGTCAGCAGGCGATCAGACCTTGGCTCATCCAAAGGTAGTCGTGCAGTTGAATATCCCAGTTGCTAGCATTGACAAAGGCCGGCATCGAGGAATTCTGTGTAGCACCAAGTCCATCTTGAATGGTCTGCACGAGACTTCTTTTCTTGTTATTGGCCTTCGGCCACGAGAGTCGCAACCCATATTGACAAGGCTTGTCATGCTTGCTGCACCTCGAACAACGCGGGTATATGCGGTCGCATGATGCTCTAGAGTCTATAATTCTTGCGCTGTTAGTCGGCAGGCACAGTCAGCCAAAGAAAGTCGTAGAATTACCTTTACAAGACCAGCACGAGCTGGTATGCATATTGGCAGACTGTGGAGCCAGATGAGGAGGCGCTGTCAGTTGATCGTTACGGCATGTTCTCTCTCAATTTGTGTGGTCGAATTTTCGCCCTTCTTCCCGCCCAAGTCAAAATTGAATGGAGGAGCGCATGCAGAAAAGATGCCAGTTCTCTGCTTTAAGCCTCCATGCCTCGGAGGAGAAAGGACTTGAAATTCAAAAGAGGATCCACATTGAAATATGGTGCCTTATATTCTCGACTGTCTTCCCATTCTGGAAAACTGTCAACTTTTTTGTAGGTTACTAGCCGAACCCATATCCTACTAAGGCGTTCTAGGCTTAGCTCCGAATGATGCCATCATCAATAGCTATTCACATTCCGGTTTGCAAAGGGCCTTCGAGATCGTGGAACTACGGTATGTCAGTCAACATCTAACGAATAAGAAATGGCAGAGATTGAATAGCAAGAGCTGGATATCTTGCTTTGAAATCAGAATGGAAGGAATCTGCTACTCTGAAGCTAGTTCCTAGATGTTATAAATACACCTGCCACCCTCGTGACATAGCGACAAACAAAGTAACTACCCTGGAAATGATCCGGTTCTGCCATTTCAATTAAGTGGACCAAACCGTTCTAAAAATCAAATATTATCTTGTGTCAAGCATTGACTTCAAGCGCCAATGTCTTCTTACGTGATTACCGGAGTGTCTCGTGGCCTTGGCGTATGTTCACCCTACTACAGAAACAGGATCGAATGCTGACAGCTTGAATCTCTAGTTTGAATTTCTTCGACAGCTGTCGGACAATCCGGCAAATACTGTCTTTGGACTTGTGCGCGACAAAGTGGCCGTCGAGTCAAAGGTCGCTGCCGAACTTCCGCGAGAAAACATCCACATTATTCAAGCGGACACAACTGATTATGAAGGATTGAAGGTAGGCTGAACTCGCTGAATGAGTGCTAATACAGAGCTAATTTGAAAATCTTTAGAAAGCTGCTCAACGTGTTTCTGACCTGACAAACGGGAATCTTGACTATGTCATTGCTAATGCCGCACTTCAAGGCTCCTGGGGCGCTTTAGACGGCTTGGATGTTTTGTAAGTGAAAATTCCGTGTCTCAAACACTAATAGTTTGCCTCTAAGCCTTTATAGGAGCGGTCGGCCGGAAGCTCTCGAGAAGGATTTGATCGATCACTTTCGAATTAATGCCGTTGGCCCTATTCACCTTTTCACTGCATTTATGCCATTGATCCTACAAGGTCGATCTAAGAAAGTTATCGCTATTTCTGCCGCTATGGCAGACATTGAAATGACAAGAACCTTTGACATTTATCAAGGTGCATCGTATTCCATCAGCAAAGCGGCTTTAAACATGGCCGTGGCCAAGTTCAGCGCGTTATACCGCAAGCAAGATGTTTTATGTTTAAGCATATGCCCTGGAAGTGTAGCAACTGGCAACATGGACTGGGTTGGTATGGAAACACTATGATGCCAAAAGTTAGAACTGTGACTGACACTTGCTTGTAGAGTCAGATGAACAAAAAGAGAAGGCTATGGCGATGTTTGGGAAGATAAAAGCGTATGCACCTAATTTCACTGGCCCAGTGCCAACAGAAAGTGCTGTCAAGTCGGTCTTGGATATTGTGGAGAGAGTTAGTATCGAAGGTGGATATGCAGGGGCGTTCATTTCTCACAAGGGAAACAAGCAATGGCTATGAGCATGTAAATTACCCACCCAATAAAGCGTCTGAAATTTACGCATCGAATTTAGGTAATGCTATTGCCATACCTCTTGAAGAAGTGAAAGATAAAACATCTCCTTTTCCCATACTCTAGAGGTCTTCCAGCAGCGTCGTCATCCTTGTCGCTGTACGGCATTACTTGTAGTTATTTTTGGGATGCTTGTGTCAACTACCGAGTTTCAGATCTTCGAAACCCCCTGCACCCCGCATCCCGAACCTTACGTACTTCAGCCACACGATATTACCTGATAGAAGAGTGCACTGCTAAGGCTTAGCTCCCTGTCATCCAGGTTGCTGGGCTCGGAGATGTTGTCTTCAATCGGAGTTGTGGGTCCGAACTTTACAGATCAACATACGCAGTCTGTCATGCTGGTGGAGGTTCAAACGATCCGAGTACCCCTGTGCATAAGTCTTAACAGTTGTCTTAAATATTTGGAAGCCACTGAGGCAGCAACCAACTAAATGCCGCGTCATTAAAAGCTGAGTTCTCGTTATACTAGCTTGAGATGTGGACTCGATTCAAAGATCTGGAACTCATACTTGCATGTCAGGGTAGTCACCACGCCAAGTTTCCGTCCTTGCACTCGGAAGTATTCAACTTGGGCTATAATACATCGGCATATTGAAGTCGGTGCTCAAAGAAACACGACATTCGTGTCCGATTCTACGAACCGTGTATGCCTCATGGAGGCTCAGCATCTGAGGCACTTGTTGCTATGCGGTGGCTCCAAACTAAACATTACGCGGAGAAGGGGCACATCATGCAAAGCGTCGTCACCTAGACGTGAATACTGACGACTGTGAATGTTGGAGATGAGTATAAAGACATGGCAGAACTGCATTCACGAATACTTCATCTTCCACTCAAGCTCTTCATAAATACACACTCTAGCATTCAAATCAGATTATTTGCTCCATCTCAACCTTCTCTACTATACTCATTTTCTCTAACCGCCACAATGAAGACAACCACAGCAACAATTTTGCTCATCAACCTGATTTCTGCTGCACTCGCAAACCCTGTAGCAATTCGAGCTCAGATGTGCAACAAGTCCCCAACCGCTTCTACCTCTACAAGCCAAGTGAAGCCAATTGCCAGCCCAACGGCGACTACAGCCGAAGCCTGCCAGCAACAGTGCAACTCCAATTCTGCTTGTCAAAGCTTTGTATTTGGCCTCCCGCAGAGCGCGACAGCTCCAGAATGTCTCTTGTTCAACGTAGCCGCCTCTCAAGTTCCGAGTCAGGGGTCCGACCTCAACGTATTTGATAAAGCTTGCGCAAGCTCCAGTGTTCCGACTCAGGCGCCGACTCATGATGACCCAATTGGTACAAACCCGTCTACATCGGGCAATAACAACGGCAACACTAATGGCAACACCAACACGAACGGAAATGGAAAGGGAAAAGGAAAACGCGCTAGTATCTGTGGCTCCAAGCCTACGGGGCCATCGACTCAATCCCCAACGCCAATTAAGACGGCGAACAACATAGATTCGCAGCAGGCGTGTCTGACACTGTGCGAACAAACAAATGGGTGCAAGTCGTAAGTATCTGTTCATAATCACAATGGCCGTCCTCACTAACTTCGTCAAGGTGTGAATTTGGAAAGCCTTCTGCAAATGGTCAAGAAGAGTGTCTTCTATTCAATGTTGCAGCTGCAGAGCTACCGGCGCCAGTCAACGGTCAAACCTTTGTGGCTTTCGATAATGGCTGCTAATCAGCGGAAACCATGGGTTGGGTGGTGTCAGCATGTTCAAACTGTACTGTCGTTTCAGCATGATTCTAAGTCGGTTTGGGGGTGGAAAATTAGTTATTGCATATTTCGTCAGTCACTACCTAGAAATAAATCCAAGCTGTGCTTGACCATCATCAATAGTCAAACGGTTTCCCAGACAAATGGTGAACCAAGATTAATGCTCTTAAGATAAGCTATGTCTTCCTTGCCGAATTATTCTGGTCTATCTTCCACTCCTCCAGCTTCAGCAAATTATAGACAGATGTCATATGAGGAGCATCCACACCTAACTCCTCTGCTTTCTTCAATGGGCTAGCAAGAATAACTTCCAGCTCCATAGGGCGCCCGTTCTCCAGATCCAAAAGCATACTTGGGCGATAGTCACAGTCATCTGGTAGTCGATATGCCATCCAGTTCACGATTGATTCCGACATAGCGTGCCCAGATGCTTTTGCAATATTCCAGATCTCCCACATCATAGGTATGAGCATCGACTCTCTCCCTTTACTTCGCTGAATCTCGCCGACATCCATTCTCATCAATGCACAGAGGGTGTTAAACGTTCCGTTCCACAGAAGCTTCTCCCACCTTGCAACCTGAATGTCATCTACCAGTTCACAGACACTTGCCCCTCCCGCAGCGTACAATTCCACAAAGATCTTAGCGCTATCAGTGCTCACGGCATTATCAATCCCTTCGTGCAAATGCGGTCCCATCTTCGAAACGTCCTTGCCAATCTGAACTACAATGTTGGGGTCTTGGATCGAGCTTCCAATGTGACTTACACTGCTCATGACTACGTTGCCAGGCCATGCTTTGATAATTTCTTCCTCGATAGCCATTCCATTTTGTATCATGACAATTGTCGTTTTGCGCGGAGTTACCACTGGAGAAATCATCTCTGTGACGGAGTTCAATTTCGGCAGCTGCTTTGTGCAAACGACGACATAGTCATATTCAACAGCGGTACCATTATCATGCGTTGCGGCCTCAGCAGCTGAGCGCACTACGCGATGAGGTTTCCATCCTCGAAGTTTGCCGTGATCGATAGAGTCAATAGACCAGCCATACTGAGAGACATGGTCGTACTTTGATCGGAGAACAGAGGTTACATGAGCGCTGCCAGATTTAGTAAGAACAAGCGATGCAATCGTGCCAACCCCTCCAGAGCCGATGAGACAGATATGATAAGTTGGCGTAATTTTTGAGGGCATCGCCATGCCAAAAAGTGAAGTAGCAGCGTGTCTCCAAAGAAGACACCTAAAGACAGCTGCGTTTTCAATTTAGAGTTTTGTGCACTAGAAGTGGAAGTCCTCTCGCCTGTGTGGCGTCTTTTGCTTTCCGGCAATCGCTATCGGTCAAGGTTTTTTCCCAAGCTACAAAGGATTTGTTACTTGATCAAACGCTTTCAACCCACCCGATTTAACTCACCCGAGATAAGATATAATTATTGTCACCGTCTATGGTGGGGTTTATCTAGGGGGCCTCGGTTCCACACATGCTAAATTAGGTTGAAGGTGTGGACCACTCAAAAACTTCCGCCGGGGGCCGATGCTCTCACAGTATTGAGTGACGTAGATTATCCAACATGTAACCCACTGCGTAGGCTATCTCCCACACTACTGGACTGAATACATGCTATCTATTACTTAATGCTGCATCCAACTCCTCTATCTAGTTATGAGAACAGGAACGCAGAATTGCGGTCTTTGCATACTACAGCAGCAAGGGTATGTGTGCCAGCCCCTCATGCTAATAATTCACTTTATTATGCAACTTCGCCAGCCTCCTCATTCAACACCTTGTCAATTGCTTCCGCATGTTTTAGTAGAGCAGCATCTTGAAGTCTTGGAGCAACAATCTGGAGGGAGGCCGGGCCACCAGCCATGAGCTCTGGATCATCTAAAGAATGTGTTAGGGTTTAATACGGTCTAATACACGCATATTCTCGACAGGGTAACTTACACAGTGCCTGAATGCTTTGATCCATATCATTCTTCGGCTTGAACGCTTCATCTTTGGGGTCGAGTAGAGAGTCCGCTTTCAAGAATGGAATGATAATAGCAGGGTACTGGAATAGCCATTAGCAGGCACAAAATCTATAGATAATCGAGGGCTCGCGGCTCACATCCATAGCATTCCAGGCAACTGTGTAAAGCTCTGCAGTGCAATTGTCAGGGGTAATTGGCGTGTGCGGAGCTGCTGGTGCAATGAGCACGTCGATGCCTATCTTTTCCCACGCATCCAGCATCTTCTTTTGTATTTCACCCTTTTTAGTGTTCAATTCCCACATTTCTTCGTGAGTCTTTCTGGGCATGTCCCAGTACCCGAACTTGACAACCGAGGGCACGACAGGCTCATTTGCTCTGGCAAGCTCCCGTCGCTGATAGGATACCCCATCCACGGTGAAAATCTGGCTAGCGATCTCTTTGATCTCCTTGAAGTCAGGACAACCTGGTGTGAAGTCTCTGACTTCGTAGCCGGCAGCCTCAAGTTTGACTTGGGCGAGGCGAATAGCTCGGCGAACTGGGGGATGAGGGGTGACGCCGGACTCGCGGAGGATACCAACAACTGGTTTCTGGCCATTTGGTGGCGTAGACAACTCCATCACGCCATGTATCACAGCTGGGTCGAATAGCCATGGCTTGCGTGCCCGGACCGCTTCAGTGAAGAGTCTCAAATCTCGTACAGAGTGGCCAATAGGCCCCAACACCGCAGGAATGCCGGTGTTGACGCCTGTCCAGCCAGACGCAGCATACCCAATGAAAGGCAGAATTCCTGCGGAGGGCTTATAGCCGTATACATTGTTAAAAGCGGCCGGGAGCCTGTATCGAGTGTTTTGTCAACACAAGTAACAAAGTCTGCATTGCCAAGCCTTACCGAATAGAACCGCCTACATCAGTGCCGACCCCTAGTGCATTTCCTCTGAAAGCAGAGATAGATCCTTCGCCGCCACTGCTGCCGCCACATGACAAGTGATTTACAATCGGGTTCCTGGTCTGTCCGAATACATTATTGTCGCATTCGGCAACCAACATGGTCTGTGGGACGTTTGTTTTGGCAATGATGACAGCTCCAGCATCTTCCACTAATTGAATGATGGGTGTCGTTGTAGTGGAAGGGTCGAAACATCTCGAGATATAGCCATTGCATGCATCGTAACCTTTGACATGAAAACAATCCTATTTCTATGGTCAATTTGTTTTCATATGAATCAAAGGGTCTTGGAATGTACCTTGAAGGTCATGGGCAGCCCATGCAAAGGTCCCACAGTCTTTCCAGTCTCTTTGAAGTAATCGTCAAGCTTCTTGGCTTTTTCTATTGCATCGGAGAAGAAGATTTCGGTAAGAGCATTGCAAAGTTGTTGACAGATGGCAGCCCGCTTGCAAAATGCAGTCACGGTCTCAGTAGCAGTGAATATGCCCTTAGAAATTTCAGCTGCAAGAGATGTCGCATCGTATTTCTCGCCCGTAATCTCGAGTTCTCTCTCCGTTAAAATGCCTGAGGCGGCAGCAAGAGGTCTCAAATCCACAGCACCTTTCACAGGAAACTGTGAGGGTTGTAATCTCCAGAGTGCAGGGATTCTCGATAGCTGTTCCGCTCTCTTTTCATCTCGGACAGCTTCCCATGATTTCAACGGTGATGGAAAACTAGTCTGAACTACCGCAACTTCGTTAAGAGCAGTAGTACTCATGGTGAATTTTTCTAGACTGCAATTGCCAATGTAAGCGTTGCCTAAATCTGTCTGCCTGATATTATATTATTGAGATATTCTTGTTTATAGATCGACATGATCCAATAAAAGGTGTCGAAGACCTCAGGATCTCCAACTGGTTTAAGGAATAGACGTGGCGCCGAGCGGAGCGTTCTCGGGCCCCGCTTGACAATTTCATTTACATAACCCGAAACAAGGAGAGGCTATCGCAAATGCAAAGACATTGAAGGCGGAAGTTCATATGCTTCCGTAAGTTCAAGAAATCGACATGAGCCCGACGGCCGGGAGTCGGCTCATGGTACCTATCAGACACTAATGTGAACGTCATTGAACACGGCATTAGGGATGCTTATCAGTGGAACGGCGGTATTTGGTTTGATTGGTTTAGTAGATAGCGAAGATGGATCCTTTGCGTGCTAACCACCCAATGCGATCACTTTTATGGCGCGGGGGCAGAGCATGTACCGCACCCGATAAGTCACGATCCATGTCTTGAGGAGAGCCAGGACTGGAGTGTAGCTCTTAAGGTGAAATCTATCTTATCACAGAAATGGGGCATATTGAATGCACCTCGATACGCTAACCTAGAATACAGCAATCATTGATTGTCAAGCAGGCGGTTAGGGATATAAAGCCAAGGCACCTTCTTTTAAGACTGTCCCCGACTTGTGTATTCACAATACATGGCAGCTTAAACTAAAAGATTCATTCTCTGCTGTCAACATCCTCACCAGTACCCGGCCAGATGTCTGCAAGCAAAGAGGCTGACGAGGCCGTCACATCTTCTTCTGATCATGGAGTCGGCAGCACCAGGCCTGTCGGTTGGTTGGAACGGCTTGGAGGGCAAAAGATCGACCTCAATGAACTTGGTAAAGAGTACTTTCAACAATCTCTTCAATACGACCAAGCTCAGCTCGAGAGGGACTCTGTGAAAGTCCGGAGAAAGTTGGACTTCTATGTCCTGCCATTGGTAAGGTCTTGCTCTTCTCTTCGATTTTGACAGATCTTTCTGTTGTATCTTACAAAGTGGTAGATGATGATGACCTATATGTTGAGTTTTCTCGACAAACAAACGTGAGTCATTCCCCTTATCTTTTGCGATACAGCCCATGTGTTTCAGGCGGCACGTTGCACGAGACAGTAGTGGTTAATGTGATGTCTCGAACAGCTTGAACTATTCCAATGCATATGGGCTACAAGCAGATACACACATGGTTGGGGATAACTACTCATGGGTGTCATCAGCTTTGTACTTTGGTTGGCTCGTAGGAGCCTACCCATGGCAGATTCTCTTACAGAGGTTCCCTATAGGAAGACTGATTGGTGTTATGCTGTTCGTCTGGGGAGCTGTTTGCATGCTTCAGGTGAGTTGTATCTGAACATAAATTTCAACTGCTTGAATTGCTGACTCTTCTTTGTAGGCTGCAGTCTTCAGTTTCTCGGGATTTTTTGCTATACGCTTCTTTCTTGGCATGTTGGAGGCCGTTGTGTCCCCCGCATTCATCATACTTACATCCATGCTCTGGACCCGCGAGGAGCAAAGCCTTCGGAGCTCATACTGGCTATCTGTCAACGGTATTTCGTCTATTGTCGGCGCTCTGCTGGCTTACGGTGCCGGTCACGCGGAGAATCTGGCAATTCCGCAGTGGAAATTGATCTATCTGGTGAGAAATCTACACAGTTCTTTGTCATGGAATTAACTACTAATGTTCTTCCTCTACCTCCAGATAGTCGGATCTATGACCATTGCTTGGGGCTTTGTCGTCTACCTCTACTTGCCTGATGGTCCACATAATGCTAAGATGCTAACCGAGTACGAGCGAATGGTAGCGGTATGGAGAATTTCTCATAACCAGACCGGCTTGAAGCATGCCCAAATTGTTCCAGCTCAGATCAAAGAGGCATTTCTTGACCCCAGACAGTGGCTGTTGTACTTGACGGCCATCTGTTACGGTATCCTGAATGGCGGGGTGGCAAACTTTCTTGCTGCCATTATCAAGGGTTTTGGCTATAGTCCACTTCGCACAAGCCTTTTACAAACCCCTGTAGGTGCTTTTGAGCTAGTTATGGTCATTGCCTTTGGGTATTTGTCCAGACTACCGAACATGCTCGGCGCAACCATCGTCTGTGAGTATCGGTCACGTTCGTATGACATGTTAGTCGCTCAACTAATCCGCCGAACAGTGTCATGCGTCCCTGGGCTAGCTGGCTTGATTGGCATCATGACGATTAGCATCGAAAAACATCGTTTTGCACTCGTTGCCATGTGTTGGTTACAGGGAGTTGTTGGCGCCCCCATCATTCTCAACTGGACACTCCCTGGTCTCAACACAGCTGGTCACACCAAACGAAGCGTGGTCCTCGGTATCTATTTTGTGTATGTCTTCTTGACTTGCGAGATTGTTTGATGGAGGTCCGTGAATGCTAACATAAGATAGACTGTATTGTGCCGGAAACATTGCTGGACCGCATCTCTTCCTGCCCTCTGAGGTTCCGCGATATCCCACGGCTATCAAGGGCTTAGCTGGTGCATACGCAGGAGCCATGGGCATTCAGATCATATACACGGTCTACTGCTATGTTGAGAATCGTCAAAAGCAGAAAAAGGGTCTTCTTGACGAGGTCAACTCAACCGAGGAGGCATTGGAGAGTTTCAATGACTTGACCGACAAGCAGAATAGGCATTTTAGATACAGAGTATAAGTAAAGCATTCGGCTTCTCAAAACATGCACCGAGAGCAGCTAAATTAGATCTCCGCAAAATGCACTGGCTCGACCGCTATCATAGTGATGCTCTGCCAGACTTTCAAGATATCCAATGTATAGTCTATGAATGCCACAAAGCACAACGCATTCCGCGGTCACCCCTTATAGAGGGTCTAGACTCACCTCAGAAGGGTCCAAATTATACGAGATAATCTCTGCTAATCAACAGCGTGCGAAATATGACCGACACAAACACTAGAATTCACGTTCGGTCCGCAGGACCGACAATATCCAGGTGTACGTACTGATTAGTGATGGTTCGAGGCACTTAGTCTAGTCTTAGATCATGAGGTGTAAATTGTGATACGTCTATATCCTCGAAACCCCATAGCTCATATGTGGCTCTATAAGCAGCTTGACAAGAATATGTCTGGTCCTTTGATTCATAATTGTCACGACTGTAATCAGAACGTATAATTATGGATGGGCGTACCATGTACACGAAGATCGTGCTGTGCATGCGTGTTCTTTGGTCTCTTTGATTGCGAACATATAAGTTCCTGAGTAGAAGATATTCGGCAATGTAGGTGATAGTATTCATTACACCCTAGCAACACATAGCAGCAAGTGAGTTAGCCTAACTTCGGGCCTCGGGATCTAAATAATTAGTAGGCTTACCAAGACATCTTCCCTTCCAGCCTTGCCGTGTGCCGGTACGTGTACCGGAATTTCATCACTACCGCTTTTAAATCGATGCAATGGCTTCGACTGGGCTAAGTCAGTGAAATGGTCTGCGACAGCAGATTTATTGGAACTAAGTCATGTAGTGACAGTGGGAAATGCAAATAGCTAGAAGACTATCTTAAATGTGCCTCGGCATGTGGTTGCTGGAGGCCTGCAACGCAAATCGATGGAACTAGCCAGACTAAGAATTTGTGGCGATGTCAAAATGTTACTGCACCCGAATGACGACCCTGGCTGGTGGATGAGAGTTCTTCGACCACAACACCTCGTACAAACGAAAACGCCGACGGCATGCTTCTTATTTCTTGTTCTCTCATTCGGCGGCCCGATAGCAGACCCGCTTGTTCGTAGGCCAAGAGATGAGCCCCATGCAGACCATGCTGAGTCCGGACACTAATCTGGTTAATCTACTAAGTCTTCTGTAAACATCGTAGTGCTAAAGATCTAAGCCCTCGAAGTCACTGTACAGCTGTATGGCAATTTATTTGGAGCCTACATAGTGCAGTTATGTACAGATATATAACCTATGGAGTATTAATTGAATCTATTTTATGGCAACAAAAAATGCAATAGTCATAAAATTGTTATGAACAGACAGGTGGGTGGCCATGACAAGCCAGGCCAAGGCCACACAAGGCAGCTGAGCCATGATAATTACGTTGTCGCAACACCAGGCCAGGGAGCGGGGTGGTGCATGTATGCCCCAGGCCAAGGGTCCTGTAATCGATGATAGACTCAACATCAAAATCGCCAAGCCTTATCGCCAAGGCTTTTAGGAAGGTACATTTTGTCATCACTTTATTTACCTCAAAAGGCATGTCCTTGCCACTCAACCGTTCCACTCGGCTACGGCGACCCATCGAGTCATGTCCGGACCACAGTGGAGTTTACAGGACACTGCCGTAAGGCTTTGTAAGCATTAGACTTTCATTTACACAAGACAGCCAAGAAGCACAACCTGGGAAGCGGTTGTTGTGATAGAAGCGATATGGGGAATATCGTATAATTCACGCATCATATGGATACATATAAGAGTGTGGCTGCTTCAAAATAGTCCCTGGTGGGATGTATCATTGCTTCAGGGTGTTCAAGCATTGCGCCTCTTATATAATATCAGTAATTTTGTTGAAATGTATATGTTCAAATATTTCTACAGTGGCATCTTGCTCACATCTGTCGCGCTCGCTGCTCGTCCGTTTTTGAACGAGCCCGACACTGGCATCACCGATGTACTGGGTGATCTTCCCAAAGGCCAGCTGCCAAATCTGACGGACATTGTAGCGCTGAATGACTTCGAATGGGCCGCAAGGAATTACCTCCCTCTGTTCAACTACACGTATTATCGTAACGGCGCTGGTGGGGAATGGTCTTACCGAAATAATCTGGAGGTGTACAACCGATATCGTCTTCGTCCTAGGACCATGTTAGACATCAGCAACATAGAAGCGAGCCTGAGGTGAGACATCATGTGTTGGGGTCCATAGATAGATCTCACTGATTGTGCGTTGTTGTAATAGGACCACTATCCTAGGCTACAACTTTTCCAGCCCCTTCTTCATCAGTCCGTGTGCGCGTGGTGCATATGGCCACCCCGATGCTGAACTTAATTTCGTGCAGGGAGCGGCCTCTGGGGATATTCTTTATATTGTATGAGCACCAAAATAAGTCGACATTTTGCGCGAGAGAAATATGCCACTAATCATACTCGCAGACGTCCGGATACTCCTCATTGCCCATCGAGACAATCGCCGACGCTGCCACTGATGGCCAGATCTTGTTCACTCAACTTTACGTGAATAACAATGATACGGCCAATCAGGTTTTATTTGACAGAGTAGAGGCCGTTGGAAGTAAAGCCATCGTTTGGTCGGTGGATTCACCCGGTAGTCCTAGCCGACAAAGAGCAGCGCGGTTCGGGGTCGGATCCGCGTAAGTTGCCCATTCTCACATGCAACCCATTGGACAAAGTTAATTTGGATGTTTCTAGAAATACGCAGTTCATTACCAACACATGGGAGGTGTTAGACAAGTACCGTAACATGACATCGTTACCCATCATTCTCAAAGGCATTCAAACAGTTGCCGATGCCCGTGCTGCTATCGACCATGGGGTTCCAGCCATTATCCTGTCTAACCATGGTGGTCGTAATCTTGATGGCTCCCCGTCTTCACTCGAGATTGCACTAGAAATCTACAACGAGGACCCCACCATCTTCTCGCAAATCGAGATTCTCGCTGACGGTGGTATTCGGCATGGAACAGATGCGCTGCGTCTGCTGGCTCTCGGAGTCAAAGCTGTGGGTTTGGGACGTCCATTCATGTACTCGAATGTCTTTGGGCTCGATGGGGTCAAGAAAGCAGTTCAAATCATGCACACCGAGCTAATGAATGATGCGGCCAACTTGGGTGTTCCCGACATCAAGGCGATCGATGCAAGTTACGTGGACTGGACTCCAAACTTTTGGTATAGTTAATGATTTATGACTTGCCTAATGCTCTATCATCGTTCCCGAGGTTAGCCATAGAAACGGACATACGGGCCCGTATAGGTAACCCCAAAAGAAGAAATGCCTTCCTTCAAGGCTCGCACTGGTGTGTCGCCTGCACTCGTACAATGACATTTCACCATTTGTATAACGACAAGACTCCTTCGTCGGAATCAGGACATATTTGTGAAATTTCGAAATCCGTACGTTTGTAGAGTCAAAGATATCGCCTTCAATATATAATCAAGGCATCCGTTTTTGATAAGAAGGGACTCTATAACTTGCAGCAATCATTGCCAGTCTGTATCAGAATAGACTGGTTTGTTGCTTGTGTCGATGGGGAAACATCGATCGCCGGATTTCGTGAGAAGAAATTGACGGGCTTTAGGTGAACACTGACTGATTCGACAGGCCTAGAAGACATTAGCTGATTTTAGATAGATTCGCTAACCTCTTACATGACAGGAAAATCTTCAATCCGTGGGACGTGATTCAAGCCAAATTGCACCCAGATAACAATGTCCTCATCAACGATATTTGCGTGATTTTTGGCAATCCAACTCTTGATGCCAGAGCCTCCACGGCCTACAAGAGTCCCCGGTATTAGTAACTCGTCATAGCGGTCTAAGTTTTAGGTTAAAGACGAGCTTACTTTGATTAGTGTACTTGCCGCCTGGAAATAACTCGTCCGGGCGGTATTTGGTAACATATAAATGATGGTCGGCGAACTCTGCTCTTCTGGCGTTGAAACTCGAAGGGTGAGATAGTAATGGTGGAACAGGTGGGAACATAAGTTTGTAGGAGATTGGCAGGCCATTAATCGGGTTGAGAATATGAGGATTCTTTACTGAAAAGACGCGGGACTTGGCCCAATCCAGATCATGTCCTCCCTCTGTCGTGATTTCGGATTTCACCACACGATAGCCATTTCCATGCGGATTATACTCATCTAGGGGCATGGGATTAGCTTCTTGTACCGCTGTGTTTCCATGAGAATAGCTTCCAATGAGAGGATCAATCCGCAGCGATAAGATATGTTGATGATGGGCTGCAAGAACTCCAGGGTGAACTACTGTTCCAAAGTCCGCAGTTACTCCCTCATCAATTGCTGATGTTGAAAGAATACTAGTGGCCCGGACTTGATATTCGATATCACTAGCTTGGTTGAATATGAACATGAGAATGTATCTTCATTCGGTGTCAACAAATCTGTGGATGTCTCATCTCAGTAGCAAAATTACATACTCATAATTGGAGACGGTGAGGATAGACTGAAGAACGAGTTCCCTATTTCTGACAACAAATGCATCTACTTAGTTAGATCACGGCGAAACTTTTAGTTGGAAATTGATAGTAAGAGACTCACTGTCCGTTCGATAGTTTGTATGCTTCCAGCCTATGCCATTATCCTGCTCGTGTATACACAGGACATTTGGTTTGACATCAGGATTTCCATCTCGATCGCAGACAAGTCCGTCAAGATATGCAATAGCGCCTAAGCAGTCACAACCCAGCTTTAGGTTGTTACAGACCATTCCAGCCCCAACATCACCTAGATCAAAAGCCATCTTACGATGATATGGAGATCGAGGGTCTGCATATGGAACACACATCTCACTTAAACTGATTCTGTAACAGATTGGTCGGTCGTCATATCGAACATCCCTCAACACGACTCCCTCGCGGTAATTAAACCCAAGTCGCATATGCCATTTTTGCCATTTCAGAACTCGCTCACGAGTGATCCTAAAACTCGGACCGTTTGGCTGAACGACGTGTAGAGGTTCAAGATCAGTTCTCAATTGAACCTCGGTCGGAACATATTCATTTGGTGGGGTTTCTCTGTATGCATCTCGTTCATTGACATTGTGATCAGCTCCGGTTGAGATGTGTTGGATCCTGATAAGCTTCATCTCGATGGGATCAAAGATAGGCGAGAAGGATAGAGGTCGTGAGTAATGATTACTGTCGTGTTTTCCCTTCTCGCGAATGAACATGTACACTTGAAAACAACGCGCAAGGTCATCGACGCCGTCTGAGCCAAACCCCCATGGCTCTGGAATAACTTCCAAATGATCCGGAAGCATCAACTTGGCAATCTCTGCTTGAACCTCTGAGCACTCCATTACTGCCTTTTCGACCTCAAGTACCTCGGAAAAATCAACATTACCGTGAATGCCGTCGTTATTGTGTTCAGTTTCTCGAATTTGACCTTTGGAGAGATTCACCAGAGCACTCAAGAACTTAGTCTTAGAGATAAAGTTAGAAATATAGCGAGTTCTACAACTTGATGTGACGACCTTACAGTGCCTCGGAAATAATACGCGCAGTATGCGATCCTATCCGGGCGGGGCCGGGCTACTCCTGCATGTTCACCCTCCAGATATTTAAGCATGAGTATTTTATCCGGCTCCTCCAAAGTAATGGCCTTGAAAGATAGCAGTGTCCTCGGATGTTGTGCTTGTATGATCTCACGTGCATATTCGATCTCACTTTCTGTGAGATCGGCAAAAGGATGCAACGCCATTGAGACGATGGCTCAATTTGGCGATTCGAATGGATGTGTTGAAACAAACGTCTAAAGGCAAGGATGTAGAATAGATCATCAAGACTGATCTCAGTTGTGCAAGAGAACAGTTGTGCTATTGTTCGAGCAGATATTGATGAAGGTGATATGGTGAGGATATCTTTTATAGATACATGCTCTGGCTTTTTCGTTCATGAGTCGCCGGATTCTCTGTTTGTCTATGCTAAGGGTAGTGTAATTCCAAGATAGGAAATACTCCCGCCAGACATTAGCGTCGGATTTCAGCTCTTTGCAGGCCTAGTCTCCATTTCCGCTCGTGATTGTGGGCCCTCCAGCTTAAACCAATGTATTTAAGTTGATCGGAGATATGCGTCACTATGAAACCGAAAAGACGACGGGTTTGTTGATCAGGGTACAACATTAGGCATAGAATGTGACCTCTGCTAAGTCCCTCGTTACTTTATATTGTCGTTCAAATACCAGATTAGTCATCATGTAAAGCAATGAGATTTACTTGAATTCATACCCATCAAGTGTGGGCGTGATCGATAAATACTTTTATTTGTTAAATTATTCTCTACGGTTTGTTATCTTCGTATATAAGCTTGTTACAAGCGAAGTAGGTCGAAACTAGTTTCCCGAATGGCGGTAAGCCGAGAGTCCATGGTCTGTTATCAGTTCGAGTTTTATCAATCCGTTGGTCATGTCGGCTCTTGTACTATACGTATCTTAGGAAGTAAGAGCACTTCGCTGCACTAGCACCTAATTCAATGGAACCGGGAATTTACAGCCCAAGTCTGGATTGCAGATGAATGTAAAACTAGAGGTATCGATAATGGAGTTCTGTAAAGCTGCCCTCGACAATCTTTTGCTTTATCTCATTTGAGTGCCCGTAAGCCACAGTGACAACTGCAACTATAAGGATGACTGAAGACGAGCACCCCTACGTTCTGAAGCAGAAATGGTTAATGATGTTCTGAAAGTCTCCGATGACGAGCTCAGAACTTTGTCAAATACAAACGGATATCGGCCATCAATCGTCAAACTCATAGAAAGGCGCGTCTCCTCATCATCAAGGACCCGGATCGGACTTGATATGGTTTTTAAGATGTTTCTCGATGTTATGGAGACACAGGCTTCAACTGCGATCGTAACAGAACCAGAAGAGTGTAGGATAGCATCTCCTGAGAGATTAATTGTTATAACTGGTGGAACCGATGTTGGTTCATTAAGACTGGTTCCCCCATGGCTTTGGTTCCCAGCCCTTCCTTCGAACAAGAAAGGTGACAACTCTGGAACACATTTTGGTGCAAATCGCATTTTTGAGGCAGTTTCATAGTCAAAGGCCCACTTTAGAATCTCGTTATCGGAATAAGCTCGTGCTGCAAAGGTCAGCCCGACAGGCATACTAATATCTCTCATAATGCCCATTGGAACTGTGACACTTGGAATGCCCAAGTGTCGCATAACATGATTCATGTTCGAAAATACGGTGCCATTCCTCCATGCAAGATTCGAAGAAATCTCGTCGGTGTCAGCATTTGATGGAGCAACATCAGCATTTGCAGGGAATACTATTCCGTCCAGTTTCTCGTCAGTGAGCCACTGTTCGAAAAGCTCTTGTCGCGCACGTTCGAGACCAATACAGACTTTTGAAAGTTGCTCAAACTCTAAAGGACTCTGTGGTACTACTTTCTGACGCGCTCGATCAACTATATAGTCGTATAAAATCTTGTCCTGGCCGTCATGTGCAACGGACGATCGTCGTGTGTCTACTGCTTCTGGTGGATCGGCATGAATAATCCATGGATTGATGTGCCCGATCGATGAGAAGTTCGGGTCGCCGTTCAGTCGTAGGAATTCGTCCCAGCTTGTCGATACCAAGTCATTGATTTCAATCTCATTCCAGCCCAGTGGAAGTATCTCCCTGTCTACCAGACTCCTGGTATTGGGTCTATCCTTCTCGTATGCAGAAACTACGGGAAGTTCGACGTCAATACAGGTGGCTCCAAGGCTTGTCAGAACGGCCCGCGCGCGTTCCGTCAATTCCACGATAGAAGGTCTGACGAGAATGGGATCTTTCATGTCTTGATCATTTCCCATGTACATTTTAGGAATCCCCAGGCGACGTCCTCTCAAGCCACCGGGGTGTGCTAGCTCGATAAAGCTTTTTGGCCGAGTGGAAGCGCAGTCAGGGAGTTGAACAAACCTTTGACTCTTCCACAAATCGCCCTGTGGTGATTCATCTTCTGTCACAAGTGCATTTAGAAGATGAAGCAGATCTCTAACACATCTTGTATGCGGGACAACGGTGTCCCTTAATGGGAAGAGCGGCCAGTTTCCTCGGATCGAGATGAGACCCCTCGAAGGGGTATAGGCAACCAAACCACAGTTGCTGGCAGGGCTTCGTCCGGACGAGACAGTTTCTTCTCCGAGCCCGAATGCACATAGACTTGCTGACACGGCAACACCTGAGCCACTTGATGATCCAGAATGCCATGCTGCAGGGAGATAATCCGGGTTATAGGGACTTTCTGCGCGGCCGTATAGCCCGCGTTGGCAACCGCCGATAGCCATTGGAGGCATATTTGTTTTCCCTATCACAATCGCGCCGTGCTTGCGAAGTGCCGATACAGCGAACGAGTCATCATGGGCTATGAGGTTGGCAAAAGCTGGCGATCCGGCAGCTACAGTGAGACCCGAAACTTTAAAACTATCTTTGACGGTATAGGGAATGCCCAGCAGAGGCGAACTGAGAGTCCCCTGCGCCAAGGTGCGGGCTTTGTCGCACTCACTGGCTTCTGTAAAACAATTAGGATTCAGAACTGGTGTAGAGTTAAGACGTGGTCCTCTTCGGTCGTATGCTGCGATGCGATTCAAGTAGGCAGCGACTAGTTCGACGCTCGTTATTCGGCCTGATGAAAGCGCTTCATCTAATTGATCTATAGTAGCATCGATTATTGATATGCCTTTGGGGATATTTGTTCCCGTAGTAAATGGCATTGTGGTGGTTGTGTGACCATCATCACCGTGAAAGATCATCGTAGGGCTAATTCAATTGGATAGGAGCACTTATTATTTTGATCTCTCATAGCAAGAAAGCCTTCGTCTTGCTGGAGAACATCGCACTTCGCCGACATCGCGACGGCTCCGACTAACATCATCCCTGGAGCGCGCGAGATTGACCCGGTCAGGCAAGGATCGTCGCGAAATAGCGAGTCTTGCAAAACTGTGGATCTTTTGACAGATAGGGAGATGTTCAAGTGTCTTGGCCAGTCATGAGAGAGATCGTAATCACAGGCGCCGAAATGTGGGCAAGCCTAGGTGTGTCCTTGTGGGTTTGGCTGCAGAATCGGTCATGACAAGGAATTGACAGGCCCGTGCGACTGCCCTTCTAGACCCAACTTCGAAGTCTCTATGCGTCTATGGACTTCTACTGACACCCTCATCATCTTGAAAAGACTTGAACAACTAGGATCGCGCGGATTGCCAAATCAATAAATCTGGTACCGGGTACTTGACAGCTAGTCACGGACTATCGGCTTTAATAAGAGATTCAGCAGTTGTGACAAAAGAGAGCCCC
>NW_006921040.1:101047-108728 GCF_000392275.1 Phaeoacremonium minimum UCRPA7
TAGTTCAATGAACTTTCCATTACCTAATTACATACTCGTACATACTCTACAGTCCGTCATAATTATAAGCCTAGTTAGTATATATATAATTCCGCTATACTATACTATAAACCGTATATACGATACTATCCTTCAGAAATAAGAACATATAGAATGCTATCAAGACCTACTCACCATAATAAAGCTTACCAACCAAAGCTCTTAAACCAATTGGTATCAAAAGCTTCGAACGAAAGCGAACCTATAAGATAATTAGCATCTAATCGACCCAAAAGTAAAAGACGCTATCTCTCCTATAGTGAAAGCTCGTCTTTTAATAACTTTAGAAGAATATACCATCAGTTTGAATATATCTATACTTAAAGAGTACTCTATAAAGCTTATAAAATAGGCAGAGAGTATGATACCTTAAGAAGAAAGAAGACCTATACCTATCAAGCCTACTATAATGACAAACAAGCAAACAAAAGACGATTATAATATCTACTTAAAGATTTATATAATAGATAAGACAAAACGATCAAATAAGAGAAAAAAATACCAAACCATCTACAATTAAATTAGAAAAACGATGACAACAAAGCTCTACTCTCTTACAAACATAAAGCTAAGTATATAAAAGACTAAGCCTATATTATAAACAATCATATAAAACCTAAAACAAAGGCTTGTCCTTTCATATTCAAGTATCCTAACAATAGTAAGGGAAATATACAATAAAACGCTCATATAAGTAAAGCTTAAGAAATAATCTCTAAAGTGTTAGCTTCAAGATTAGGAGCAAGCCTACCTTATTAACAAAGCTCACCAAATCCTAGAAATTCAAGAGACGATCGTCATAAGAGCCTTCCTAAAAACGATTAGTCTCTAAATTCACCTAAAATAAGCTAAAGCAAAGTTAGATAACTTTATAATCAATAAAGCAATAAACCAACCAACTTACTCTTTACAATAGTATAATAAAACTCTCCAAACGATCCTTAACATACAAACGAACTCACCAAAAGTAGGAAATTACCTAGTAACGTAAGAGAACATAAGCAAGGAGACTAGCAAACAGGCTCCAAAGCACTCATCAAACAAAGAAGCCTATAACTACCTCTACTTTAGCAAAAAAGGAAAAACACACCACTAGAGACCTTCCAAATATACCATCCTACGCTGGATAATCACCAGAATCCCCCCTCCAAAGAGGATAAAAACTGAAAGCAAAAGCAAAGACAAGCTTACGACAATTTATATAAGACTCTAATATTCCCAATTTAAAAACATCCTAAATAACCTAAAAAGCTAGGAATAGTATAAAAAGGTATAGACAAACAAAGGTGACAAACAGAGCTTCCTAACTTAGCCAAAGCTAATAATGGCCACAATCATTGATCCACTACTCTTCAAACAAATTAAAAGCTTTCTAAAAGTGTATTCAGTACTTCCAAACCAAAGGCACCTACTGGCAGACTCTATACTACTCAACAATTATAAAGTAGTATATATAGTAAACGCTAAGGACCTACTACTATCCGATTCGATCATACCTACCAACCCTATCTTACTTAACGTTAGAATAAGACAATATACAATCATAATATATAAGATTAAGATGATTACAAAAGTCTTTAATAAAGTATAGAGAGAAAGGACAGAAGATCTTACTCTTAAGAAGGTTATATTAATAAAAAGATTCTATACAAACATAGTCTCTAAAGCTTACCTTTTGGAAAAGAAAGTTTAGATAACTAGAATCGATAGCTTACTATAAATTAAAACGTTCGAAAATAGTAGGAAAATTATATAATTAGAATATCATTTTAACCTTATATTCCTTAAATATAAGCTTATCTTCCTTTATTCTAAAGTATATTCTATCCTAATAAGCTTTATAAGACTATTCTTAACTATGAAAATTAGACTAAAGAAAATAGTATAAAGGCCTTTATTAGCTTATCTATAGCCAAAAAGCAACTTAAAGCTTATCTAGCATCTACAAGTAGGGCATTTAGGCTGGAAAGCTCTAAGAGCATTGATAATAAACGTAAGAAACATACGAATTTACGGTAATATACCTTTAAGATATAAATCCTATACTCTTGCCAAAGCAACATAAGTGATATCATATACTCTCTCAAAAAATCAAGCATCTTATCCTTTCTATCATATTAGCTTTAATCTATTTAACTTTCTTAAAAGATAATTCGATGATTATTAGCTACTAATAATCAAGAAAGAATACTCTAAAAAGCTTAAAGCAATATCTTTATCTAACAAATCGCTTACGTCAACTCTATCAATCATACAAAAGTATAAGAGTAAGATAACTAGATAATATCAGCTCACAATAATAGCAATTCGTCAAGATTAAGATACTAAAACAATCGCTATCAATAGAGAATCAGCCTTCTAACGTTAATATAAAAAGCTTAGAATATAAAACGAGCTTACCTCTATCTTAACCTATAAGCCAAACGGTAGAAGCAAGCAAGCTAGGAAAGAGATTATAGTAAAGGTAATAGCTATACTCTAAGAAGTAAGGCTATCTAATTCCCTATAGACAGAAGCTTGTCAGACCATAGTATAGCTATATAATAAGAGCTCCTATCACCAAAACACTCTTTACTCACCAAATAAGATACTCGATCTTTGGTTTAGACAATACTTTCGATAGTATACCCCAGAGATCACTAAGACTCTCACTATAGATCTCCACCCTAACTAAAACAGAATATACGCTTACAAATGCCGAGCCTACACTCTCAACAAGAAAAGGAAGCAAGAAATTAATAGACATAAGTTTAAAACGAAGCCATAAGCATATATTAGCTACCTAGTTGGCTATATAGTCTCAAATATATATCAAATTTAAATTCTAAAGCTTGATAAAGTAATTATAACCAGGAACATCCGTTTTGATAAGCAACTCTCCTATTCTAAATATATAAATAAAGAAGAGAAGCTTACTAAGACGGAAGCAATAAACTAAATAGCGAAAATTGAAGAAGATAAGCATACTTTTAAGTAAGTATGCTTAGACAGAATAATAGATAAGCTCGATTTATAAGATAAAGGTACCTAAGAAGCCTCATTAGATGATTATAATCCCTCCATCATACTCGAAGAATATAAGGAAGTACCCTCCAAAGAGTCCTTACCTAAGGAAGGCCAACCAGACGGTCAGGACTTAAGGGTGGAAGCTTCTATGTTTGAAACAAGCTTACATAATATAAGCAGAACGCTCGAATCGAAAGATATAAGCATAAGAAGAGATAAACGAAGAGTCCTAACCTCTTTGCCTACTCTAAAGCTAGAAAGAGAGGAAATAGAGAATATAATCGTAATAGCTTAAGATGAAAATGTTAGATCTCCACCAATAAGCTTCCAAGCTATATCTCCAGTTGGAGACACTATAATCATCGCTTCAGAAAGTAGCGTTGACAAGATCGTAAGCATATAAAGCAAAGAAAACGTGCCTAAAGAAGCCTAGAATGAGTACGATAGCATACCTAATGACTGGTTAGGAACATGCCTTAACATACCTACCAATAACCTAAGAATGCTTGAAGATACTCTTAAAACGGTAGAAGCTTACGATAGAGCTTCTACTAAGCATCAGAGCATCTTAACAGTACCTAAAGGCCGTCTAAGAGGATATATAAAAAGTAGGAGAAATAGCGTTCAGCCTTAACCTTTACGTTAAAGCCGAAGGATTAGGATAATGCCGTCAGACGATTCTATAGAAGGTAGAGAAAAGAGCGGAATCTACGCTATAATAGCTTATCAAGTGGACGAAATAGTAATATTAAGTAGTCAAAATTAGGATACCTTCGTAAACACTTTCTTACTTAATCAATAGGAAGCACTCTACAAAGGAGATAGAGTCTATAAAATACTATATACTATGATCGTAGCAGCGATCTATAAGATAAGAAAGCGTATAAAAACCCTTCTACCACTCTTTAGAACCTTAAGGGTATATTCTAACACTACTATATACTAAGATAGTCTCCAAAAAGCATTTAGAAATTAGAGAAAGCTTTAGAATTATCTTTACAAGAGCCAATTTACTAAAGTAGCTTATAAAAAAGTATAGAATATGATTAAAATGAAGATATTCTGTAAAATAGAGTGCTTATAAGCAACTATACGTCTACTCTCTCTAAAATGAATGTTTGGCTATAAATTTAATAAAAATAGCTATCTACTTAAGTATAAAGTTTATTTAGTAGTATAAGGAGATCTCTAAGAGAAGAATATACTTACTAGTATATATGCTGCTATGCTTACAGCCAGAATATTCTATCTAACGATAGCCTTAGAAGCTGAATATAACTTAGAGATCCGTCAATTCGATATTATAGACATCTTTCTTCAAACGTTTAGGAACGATGGAGATTAAATCTATTATAAGCTTTTGGAAGAAATAAAGGAGAGTAGAATATACCTAGAAGTGATAAAAGCACTTTATAAACTAAGAGATTCCTTCCTACTATAGTATAAGGAGTTCTATAACACCCTTCTACTGCTTAAGCTTACTCTAAGTATAGAAGAGCTATGCTTTTTCGTCAATAGCGATCGTATAGTCATAATCGTTTTCTATATAAACGATATCCTAATACTCTATCATAAAAAGCACTTAGCAAAGGCAGAAGCTTTAATCAAAGAGATTAAAGTAGCCTACAAATTAGAAGACTATAAAGCAATAGAATAGTTCCTTAGCATATAAATAATATAAGATAAAGCGGCAAAAACGATAACTCTTACTTATGACGCTTATATTGAGAAGATCGTCATAAGGTTTAAGCTTACAAACAACGCTCACATTCCAAGCACCTTATTACCGTTCGTAAAGCTCGAAAAGAACTTAGGAACTGCCTCCAAGACAAAAATAAAGGCCTATCAAGAACGAATTGACTCTATACTATATATAGCGATCATACTAAGGCCAAATGTAGCGTTTGCTATATTCATACTATCATACTTTCTCACCAACCTAAGCAAAACATACTTTATAGTAGTAGCCTAGATGATTTATTATCTATTTATAATATACCTTTTAGACATTAGGTATAGAGGATAAAATAGAAAAGTATAAGCTCTATTGATCACTAGTGACACATCTTTTGCTAACAATCTAGAAACAAGATAGTCGTCAGATGACTATATCCTAACGCTCTTTAGAGGACCAATTATATGGTAAGCCACTTGACAAAATACTATAACAACGTCTATAACTAAGGCTAAGCTACTCTCATTGTCTTATATAGCGAAGGAAATAATAACTCTCAAACGCCTTTTTAGAAATATAGGCTTAAACCTAAGGAAGCTTTAGAATATCTACTATGATAACCAACAAACAATCCACTTAATAATCAAAAAGAGTATAAGATTAGCTACTAAGCTATATTATATCGATATTCACAATATATAGCTTAAACAAAAGCATTTAACAGGCTTATTTAAGGTCACCTACATTCCTATAGACTAGATGCCTACAGACAGACTCACTAAGAACCTTACTTGTCAACAATTCGAACACTTTAAGACCTTTCTCAATCTATAGTAAACACTAGAGCCAAAAGAGAGTAGGTAAAGGAGAAAAACAATATCTACTAAGCAAAAAGCCAATCTAATTCACCAATTCATCCACCAAAACACTCAAGAGCCCCTTAACCCTGGCCCAACAAGTGAGAATAGCTGTAGACACCCTGTTACCATCTCCTCCTACGCCAATTGCTATAATTACGCCAGCATCAAGCCCTAAAGCTGACGCCAGAACGATAGCTAGAGCTGCCGAAGGTAAGACCGAAGGTACAGCCAAAATAATCTAGATCGCCATATAAAGGCGACAAACATCCTAATAACAGTCAGTATGCTTATATTAAGACTAAAGGAACGAAGACGCTTACAGCCTAATTATTTCCTTAAATCGCCATAATCAATTGATAAGCCAAAGACACCATATTGGCAGACACTATAATATACTAGTGACCACTTGTATAACGCCAACAGCAAGCACTATAACCGACAGTATCCTTATAAACGCCGTCAGATTTACCAGCTAAGGCGCTCCTTACATAGCCTAAGCAAGGTATGGCGTAAACGTCGTCAGCAGTAGGGTATATACATTAAGCTTAAGAAGATATATTAAGTTAAAAAGAAAAGATAGTAAGTAAAAATAAAACAAACTTAACTATAAATAAATAAGTAAAGGACTTAGAAAGAAACAGTCTACAAAAGCTTCCACTAATCGCCTTATATGCCTAACGCCGTCAAAGGCAAACAAAAGCTTCTAACAAATAAAGAAGGTCAAAATCAATAGATCTAAAAGATAGATCCTACACTTATTAACCTAATTTTAGTATAAAGAGAAAGCTTAATAAAGGGTATAATAAATGTAACAAAGCCATAGATTCTATTTATCATGATAATTTAATTAAAAACAAAAACGCCAAACAAACGAAGCTAGAGTATAGAGTATACTACTCACTAGTAAAGTAAAGCAAAAATATCGTCAATTATACTATAAATGATCATATATATAGCTTAAACGTATGGGAGGAGTATAGTAACATCCAGCCTATTCTCAAACTTCTCCTCCTTATCATCCTCCTCCTCCCTAAACTCACCAACCTTATTCTCTTGCTCGTTCCTTACCATAGGAACATTATCAAGCACTATATATAAAATAATATATAAACGATTCTTCTTCTATATAATCACCATCAGTAATAAGCATATTAATAGTATAAGATAAGTATATCTTAAAGCTTGTCTTTAAGTTTACTTACGACGTTAGAAGTCGGAAGGTTTCACTATAGAGTAGTATATAGAAGACCGACCGTTTACTAAGCAGCGGCAGGAATAGGCATATACAAATGGCCAGAAGTATAGCCAAAGCAGCATTTCCTACATCTAACGATATCAAAGCACCAGCCATCGCTCTTTCCAGCAAGCATAGACTAGATACAACCTAGACAAAAGATATTATATTCAGCCCCCTAGGTAAGGTAAGTATGGTGAGGGTAGGCTATATAATCGTTAATAGAGTTCTAACGATAGCGTAAGTATATAAACCGGAAGTAGTATCTTCATCCTCATTACTATCGACTCTAAAATTAGGAGCGATAGTATGGTAGACAGCAACTATAAAGCTTGATTAGCCTTACTAATAAGCTTACAACATCATCCTCCCAAAATCTTATAACTTACCTACGGCATAAACGGCAGCAGTACATACTTTATACATAGATATAGTCTACTTGATATAGGCTATTATAAATGATAATCTCCTACTTACATTAGCTTTACAAGCTCTTTAAAGCCACATACGTAAGTATATAATTATAAGAAGAACTTACAAAATAAAGATACCTAAAGGAGAAAATTGTATAGAATTGCTTGAAAAATGAGGATATTTATATATATTAGGCCCCTAAATCATATATAACCATATAATAACCCCAAAAGACTATCAAAAAACAGCCCCTAAGCTTATAAAGCTTTACCCAAAGCTCACTTATAGACAGACAAGCAGCTAAAGCCGCCCGCCTAGGGGGTATATAACAAAAGAGAGCCCCACTAAGCCTAGTAGTAAGCTCCCTAGCCCCTGACAAGGGTCAATTCAGTATATATATAGTATGAGAGTACCCTAATTCTCCTTTATACATTCTATATAGTTCAATGAACT
>NW_006921040.1:108751-120363 GCF_000392275.1 Phaeoacremonium minimum UCRPA7
GCGCTCTACGGTCCGTCACAGCAGTCTAATGTGCAATGGCCCAAGCTTGTGAGACATCGTTCGACATGCAGCGCCCCTACAAAATCAGCTCGGCGAGATCCAGCCAAAGTCGCGGTTAGGTTCGCTCGGGGTATGCAGCTTCTTGTTCCCATCAACTTTTGCATGCGTTTGCTCTTATGATCAACATGTGATACTAACCAGGCATATTGACCTAAGGTGTAGTAAGTGCAAAAGCCGCAGGAAGAAGTGCGATGAGGCCAAACCAAGGTACATTGCTTCTTTGAGAGGATGAAATAATCGTGTATGGCTGACGTTCTGGACTGCAGATGTGGATCTTGTACGCGACTAGGATTTAACTGCGATTACGACTCTGTTTGGCGACCCCCTATCACCCAGATTCACAAACCTTGCAGGCGTCGGCATCCACATCGCACTTTGAAGTCTTCTTGGCCATTGCATGACATCTCAAAGTTACATATTGCTCTCGATTTGGATTCCGAGAGCAATGATGACTCTCTGGAACCTACCCATCTTGTCTTTGGATACGAGCAGAGCGGATTTGAATGGAAAGACTCTTCATCTTGCGAATGGCTCAGTCCTTTCTCATTTGCTACGCTCTATCCAAATCCAACAGAGTCACCCGATATTCTAAGCAACGTGGACGGGGCTCGTTACTTGTCATACTATGTTGGCCATCTCAGTAGACTACTCGTGATGGCAGATACAGCTTCAAACCCTTTGCGAGAAACGATTATTCCGAGATTAGCACACTCGCCGACACTTTTCCGTGCAGTATGTGCTGTTTCAGCTTGCCATCTCTCCCAAAGGAGCGATAATGACAATGCCTCGAGGGATGCCATGTGTGCATTGAAGTATTATTCGCAAGCACTCACTAGCTTGACGTCGACTTTGACGGAATACACTAGGTCTGATCGAGATCTCGCTGACGTGACTGTTCTCAACGCGGCTTTCCTATGCAAGTATGAAATTATTCGAGGAAGCATAAGGGAGTGGAGACTTCATTTAGTTGGCTTGATGCAGCTCGTGAACAAACTTCTCGTGTCAGTTGATATTACCAACGATGCGAGGAAGTTCCTTCAAAGTTTGTAAGTAGCCCTTGTTTCTATAAGCGCTTTGGAACTTTCAATAACAGAATCACTTGATTGAACGTATAGTATTGTCTACCATTACGAAGTCGCCAAGATCACATCTGGCGACAGAGAGGACAATCAATCTCTTGCAAAGATCCTAAACTCTATCATGAATGACGCAACGTCGGATGCTGAAGAGTTAGATGTGTACATGGGCTTTAGTAAAGGAATAATCGGCTTGTTTGGGAGGATTTGACGACTTTCTCGGACCAATGTTGACGCGGAGGTTCTGGAAGCATATGCCATGTAAGTATCAATTTCTACACTACTTCAATGTGTGGGCGACATACTAAGATAGAGCATAGATATCAAGGGCTCCAACATTGGAAAATCAGTGATACTGCAAATGCTCTATCTCCTGGGTTGTCAGCCTCAAATCTACAACATTTGAGACATATTGCTGAGGCCTTTCATTCTGCGGCAAACATCTACTTCTATTCCATATGCGATTCAATGCATCATCTCACCTACCTTGGGCAATCAACCGGAAGAATGAGGCATGAATCAGTCATCAAGTGTTTCGATGCACTTCAACACATTCCAGATGGTATGCCGTGTGAATCTGCTCTAGTGTTGCCGTTGTTCATTATGGGATGTGAATCAGACTTTCCTGCACAGCAAGTATATGCGATACAGCGACTTCGAAGACTAGAGACCAGTGTAGGCCTTGGCAATATCAATCGCGCACGCGTTATCGTTGAAAAAGTTAAGGCAGACGCAATTTTCGAACATCAATCAGACCCAGTTGGGCCGAAGTGGCGTAGAGCTACAAACACTTTTGGTTGGGATCTTATTATAACTTAGCCATACAATCATATACAGCTCTTCAAGAGCACTCCTGGTCACTGTGCCTTGTAAAGTTGTGGAAAAGCTCGATCATATAATCTTCTTGCAAGACATGAAACAGAATCACCAACGCAACTTCGCTCATTTGGGAACATATAGAAGGCATTTTCAAGCTGTTGTGGTTGAACGTATCAAGTCATGAGGCGGGCAACACCAAAACCAGGGTAACATCTTCAATTGGACCGACTGCTGTTTGGCCACCCCGTGTTAGATATTCTTCAACAAAGATCTTCAACCCGGTAGATCTTTGGTTCCGCCACCATCATTTGGCACCAATATCAGTTTGTATCCTTGAATTTTGGTGTTTTGCGTACTCAGAGTAGTCGGCCCCGATTATCGCACTAACCTTGCCAAAAGAAGTCAAATTCGCGCCGTTATCGAGGCCTGCTCCACACCCAATCTAATTCATATCCACTCGTTCTTATCAGCAGCTTGTCCACAACGAGTCAAAATCGCGCCGTGCATAATAGTTTCGCGATCCTAAACTCTTGTAGCACCATCACGCTCTACGTATTATTTGATATCAATCACTCGAGTTGATAAGGATCAATCTAAATGGGCCTTGTCAAGGCAATCAAAGTCTTTGTTCTAGTTAAGGCGGATCAAACATATAAAGCTCTCCATTGGGACGATTCTTCCACACGACGGGTTACAAAGCTCTTGGATTGAATGAAGAGATCTCTAATAAGAATATTTGATCATAGCCTTTTAACACTTCATTTTTTTCTTCAAAACTTCTACCTTAGATTGATTCCCGGTTAATCAGGAAGCAATGGCTTCCTCCGTTGTTCAAGAGGATGAGAGTCCTCGGTTGAAAACATGGCGATTTAATTCGTACGTACCATAAGTGACAAGCAGTGAACACACGATGTGAAAGCCTAACGTTTCATCCATCATAGTCCCTATGTTCAGTCAATGATTGTTGGGGCCACTTTATTTTGTTGCCCGGGAACATATCTTGCTATGACCGGTCTCGGCGCCGGCGGTGTTCACCCATCTTATATCCATATCACTGACGCAGGGAATGTTGTACTTTATTGCATGTTTGGAGTGGCTGGGATCTTCGGCGGATCAATCATCAATCAGGTTGGCCCGAGAGTTACGCTCATGATAGGTGCCACCGGCTATTCTATATATGCAGGCTCATTGTGGTATGTGCTTACTCAATGAAATGAGGTATTCGCACAAATCCTCACCCACAAACTAATGGCAATTCAATAGGTATATTGATCAAGGAAAAGGCGGATGGTTCAACATATTCGCCGGATTTATCTGCGGAATTACCTCTGGGTTACTATGGAGTACACAAGGTGTGTCTCTTGAAACCTTATCTTTGTGATGGAGACATGATGCTGATGTATTCCTCGCCGGCAACAGGTTTTATTACTACCGTCTATGCAACGGAACAGGAGAAGGGCAAATACATCGCAACAACATGGTTATTCAATGCAACCGGTTCTGTGATGGGCGCATGTGAGCCGAGTCCTATCTTTTAAGTTTAGTAGATATGTTTTGGCTGACTCGCCCTCTTCTCTCCTTAAAGCTATTGTCCTAGGGCTGACAGCCAAGAATACAACAATATCAGGAGTTCCTTCAGCCGTTTATATTACATTCATCACCATCGAATGCTGTGGCATATTGGTTGCGGCTCTTTTGATGAACCCAACAAAGGTTCGTCGTGATGATGGGCGCCCCTTAGCGATCTTCACTCCGCTGCCTTGGCATCGGGAGTTGAAGGCTTTAGGCAAAGCCTGCGCTGAGCCGAAAATGCTGCTCATCACACTTTCTATCTTCAGCTCTGAAATGTATCTCTCGTTATGCGGCACTTTCAACTCGGTCTACCTAAACTCGCGCAGCCGTGCTCTAGCCAATGTGAGTAGAATAATTACGTCCTCAAATTCTATTGCTGACCTTCGATCCAGCTTGCCTATTGGATCATGCAAATTGTAGGAGCTCTTGTAATCACAGCTGTGACTGATGCCAAAGGTTATCAGCGTCGGCACCGTGCTTTTGGGGCCATTTGCGTTGTCGCCGCTGTCATTGGCGGAACATGGATTGCCATGATCACATTTCTCTCAGTCAATAAAATTGACCGAAATGACCCTCGAGGTGTTGACTGGACCGATGGGTCAGCCTTTGCAGGTCCTCTAGTTATCTACATGTTCTTCGGAATGTGCTACCCTCTCTTCCAAAACTTCCATCACTGGCTGTACTCAACATTCTCCAATGAGCCCCATATATTGGCACGCTACAGTGGTTACTTCAAAGGTGTACAAGCGTTTGGTACTGCAACTGCCTTTGGGATCGACTCTCGCAAGACTCCTTTGATCAATATGGGGGCAGCGTATTTCCCACTAATGATGGTAGGATTGATACTGTCAGCTATTTCTGCATTCAAGTACACAACGAACACAAACTACGGCAAGGAGGTTGGCGTTATTGTTCCGGCAGCCTTTGAGAGAGAGCTTGGGGTCCACACGGATGACGGCACACTGGAAATTGCAGGTGTTGCGGTGCCTCAAGAGGCACAAGGGGAGAATCACGAGAAGCAAGATCAGCACATCTAAGTTGTCACCAACAGTCGATGTTCGTTTGATAACTATTGATCTCTGGCCGTAGCATTTGCTTTTCAGTCAGGGACCGGGAATAGTCGCAGTCGATCGGCAGCCTAGGCAACACGGGTCAGCGTTGAGATTTGGGGACAACACAATTCGTGTGGAGATAGCACTGTATCGAAGACTTGTTATTTGTTCTTCAAAAGATTTATTACTTGACCGCTTTATCTGCTTCATATATTTTTTAACACAGTCAGCCCTATGTCTCCAACGTTATTGAAGGAGTCGATGATTTTCTTAAATGCTTCATTATCTTACCAACGCAGCAACGCTCCGATGCACAGTATAGTACATAAATTAGCACCAATTTTAGACACATTCCTCGGCAACACTACCAGGCAAAAAGATTATAAGCTAAAGTCAGATCTGAGACAGTCTCACGAGCTCGAGTAATATGAGACAGATTTATGTAGCTTTACAGCAACATATACGGCTTTTGCTAAGTCTGCCTTCGAGGCATTGAAGGAGACGTTCTCACGAGTCAGGTGTTCAAAACTGCTCTCCTGTCACTGTTTTAGCCATCTGGAACAGAATTATCTACGGAGTGTCCCACGAAATTCGGGTTGAAGTTTGACTGGCTAGTCTATCAACATATGTAAAGGTAATATACCGTGTCTCTGATCGGGTGGCTTGCGACGCCACCTCCGCAAATGGTTACATGGTTTAGTGGCGTTGAAACTCAATATTTCCGTGTCAAAGTTAAGAAGCCTAGAATTCCACTGACTTATGAAAGCGCCTTTGCAAGATGGAATTAGCAGGATTGATTGACTTTTAGCAAATTTGAGATTTCAATCAAGCTTCAAACACTTTAAGAACGTTGTATATCTCATTCACATCGTTGAACTCCACGGTTTCCATTGCCAATCAACGGAGGATGTTTTCACAGATCCTGCCACTTGCATTGGCGTGCGTGACGCTCGCACTGCACGACCTCAGAGAAGTTGTTCATGGGGTGAAGTCGGTACCAGCTGTAAAGTATGATCTGGCTGCATCAAACTCGTCGAGTCCTTGTCAGCTGTTAAGCGCCGTATATGATGCGTCAAACAGTACGGATGACGGTGCTGTTGTTGTTGCAATCCCCCCATCTGTGGGACTGTCGTGTCTGAAATCTGTTCCGGTCGATAAAGATCGAGATATAGCCTTACTTGACTACATCACACCGTATGTTTCGTTTCAGAGTACTATAGAGATCTTGGCAGATCCCCCCGAAGGGTATTTGCTCCCTGGTGTAGATCTCTTAGGTGGCCTCAGCAAGATCCGAACAAATTTAGAGGAAGAGAATTACGACTCTCAGTTTGCTGTCATGCTGGATCTACAAAGCCTGGCGAGTATTTATTGTCAAGAATCGGGTTACGGGAGCTAATATTTGCCAGTTTGTTGCGGCCAACGATAACCATTTTAACTACCCTCCGGCAATACTGAACACCATACTCTTCTTGCGCCGAGAACTGGACTTAGTATCGATCTCTAAAGATGGGTTGCAAATTCCTGAGATTTATTTCAGGGTCGACATCCACCCCGACACTGTCGACAACTTGGATTACGACCCATCGCCTCTCGAATCTGTTGATGAAATACCGGTCGTGGAATTCCTTGAGCAAGACGCAATTTTCAATATTGCCAACTATCAGGATCCAGATGCGCAGTTTAACGCTCTTTTCACGTCTATTCCTCGCGTTGCCGCGGGAGGCGGTACAGGTACACTTATATTCAGCTCCTTCGAGGTTCCGGACAATTACACCTTGCGATTTCGAAATGGAACCTCAATCGTTGTTGAAAACCAGGTCTTATTCCTTCCTGGAGTCAATTTCACGGGTATCAACTCCGGGGAGATATTCCACAAAGTGTTCGAGATTCCATCATCAACAACTGGAGACCAAGAGCCCAGTACATCGGCGACAGATTCATCCACTCCATCTCTGACTGCGACGCGAGCAACAGTGCTACCAACTGTCCCTGGATATCCGTTGCCAATTTCAAAAGAAGACTCCGGAGCGGTGGCTGCATACGCTCTTGAGGAAGATGGTTATTTAGATGTTGTTGTTCTTGCCGTCCTCAGCTTCCTTCCTATTAGTGTCGACGAGACGGATTTCTCGGACACTCAAGAAATCGAGTTTCTCAAAGCCGCACGGGATGTCATCACAAAACTTGCACACGTGGCTGAGAAGGAGAAACGCGATAAGTTAGTCATTGATCTCTCTGCAAATGGAGGAGGCTCGGTCAAATTGGCAATTGAGATATATCGATTATTGTTTCCGGATGGCGAAATGACTACTTTTGACCGAATGCGGGCAAATGCTGCGCTTGGCGAAGCATCCGCAGCTAGCTTCAAAGCCGTCTCTGACACCATTTTAGGTACACGCTTTTTGGTTGACTCGTCAGGACACAAAATCGATAGTGGTGATGTCTTCTTCGGACCCTATAACGTTACAGGAGAAAATGTCACTATAGCGTTCGTTGATGACCTTTCAAAGCCCCTTGGGGACGAAGAAAAGTTTTACTATAATGGCTTTGAACCCAACGGCACGGTAGCCATTGAGAAAGCGCCGTTTAAACCCGAAAATATCTTGATAGTCACAGACGGGACATGCGCCTCGGCTTGCGACCTTCTGACCGGTCTGTTATCACGAACTTTTCAGATCAAAACCCTCGCTCTCGGAGGACGACCTCTCGAGCTTCCGATGCAAGCCATGGGTGGTGTAAAGGGTACTGAAGTCAATACATTCTCCTTCTTTCAAGAAGCCTTTGCGGAGATCAAGGAGACATTGAAGCATGACCAGGGCTTGTCGTCTATCAACGCAACCTATCTGCCCAGTCTGAATGATGCGCCGCTTCTCCCGTCTATAGATGGAGACAGTCGCTCAGCAGTAAATTCACATAGTGGATTCACGATTGATGATTTGGATGGATGTCCCCTTCAATTTCGCTACGAGGCTGCCCACTGTCGATTGTTCTATACCTCGTCCATGGTTGCCGATGTCACCGAGACATGGAGGAGGGTCGCTAACATTGCCTGGGGTAATGGAACTTGCGTTCCTGGATCTACCACCAACTCTGACGGTACAATCGGTAGTAATACTGTGGCATACAATGTCTCCGTACTAAGCAGAGCAAACCCCATGCAAGGTCCTGGAACACTCAACTTCACGTTTAATACTCTGAACACAACTTCTGATGCAAGCAATATCACTGGTACAGGTGAGGACTTTCTTTCAAAAGCACTGACAGATTATTTCAAGGAGCTAAACTTTTATTAGGAGGTGACTCGGTAAAAAACATTGCTGGTCGACAGATACACTCTTCCGCGGCCATCTTCGCACTATTGATATATGTTGTCTTCTGCATTATTATATAAGACTAGAGGTTTCAATCATATGAGGTAGATGATTAGACTTTACAAAGGGCTTCTCCAGCAGGAGAGATGATTTGGCAGGATGCTTAAATGATCTAGCGATAGTAGAAAAGAATGCGCTCTAAGGCAACAAAGCAATGCCATCTAGAAGCATATGTCTTATTACTAGCACCTTGTATCGAGTAGGCGTACTATACTTCTGTACATGAAATGTGAACCATAATAGTAAGCGTGGCCCTCAAGCGATTAGTTAATCTTCAGGTCCTATAGAATCTTGCCTTGCGTGGACCCCTAACACGATAATCACTGATTAGTGGTGAGAATTTGACCTTAATCTCTACTGCATCGTCATGGAGTCGCTTCGGAAGCAGGTTTCCTCTTCTTGCTATTGACAGTCTTCTGCATCTGCGGCAGCTCGAATATGCAAGGAAAAACCCTTGGCTGAAGCATCCTCTACGCCTGCTTTTGAAGTCAAGGCAGAGATTTCGTAGTCACCACCATTTTGGCAACGATATGCAATAGGCTTTTGGTGACCGTGAGTGTGCGCAACCTGCCACGGAGTTCTTCAGTTGCAATCTGAAATTATGTGTCGTCCAGTTGATCTACTCGATACAAAATGAACGGAGGCAGAACCTCAAGGCTAATATAGAATAACATTCCATGGTTTATTAGAAAAAGAACGTCGTCGATGGGTCCACCTATTCCCAGCGAGGAAAAGTGCTCCCTCCAGCTTCCAACCGTGATGATCAGCATGGCGTGTTTCCCCAACAACTTCCCTTCTCTATATCGATCGCCCCAGTGCTTGTCGCTGTATTCTCCAAGCCCAAAACCAAATCCTGCGGTATATACCCTGTTGAACCAGCCCAGTAGTATTGCGGGCATATTGTACCACCAGAGCGGGAGCAGGAATATGACAGTGTCTGCCCACAAAAGCTTTTCTTGCTCTCGCTTGACATCATCAGTCAGCGTGTTGAGAATGGTTGCCTCACCCATCGCTCGTGCCACTGACATACGCCTACCAGCTTGAAGTTAGGGATAGTCTGCGCGATCCACTTCACTTTTCCAATGCATGGCATATAAGTCAGAGACCCGTACCTCGTGACCTTGGGCTTCTAATCCGTCAATCATGAGTCGAAGAAGATTTCCATTAATGACAGTCGGATTGACTTAAGATGCTTCAAATTTCAATAAGTATCTGGTAACTCGCCGGATCAAGCTACTTCGGATAGTACCAATGATCCACTAGCGACATTGTATGCTAAGTTTTGCGTGGCATTCTGAAGTGGTCTGATGAGTAGCCCCACGGGGTTGCGAGCACCGAGACCCTCTAAATGGTGGCCAGCCAATGTGTTTGGACTAGGTAGGTGTCACATTAAGCCTCTGGTCGTCCTATGTTGGCAGCCCCAATCACAGACGTTAGCGACTATGCCGGGGCAAAGTCCATGGGGTAATAAATTCATGAGTTCGCGTCTCTAGAGATGAGGCGCAAACAACGAAACCCCCGACATACTTTGGCAAGTAAGGCAACATAGTCTTATCCCTCTTTTCTACATATTCAACTTAAGTTCACACATTCATTAAAGTAGTTGTTTACTTGCCTCGTGAAATATCAAACTACGGCTAGCAGCTTGAGTGGGGCACGTCTGCTTACAATTAATATAACATCATTTTAACATTTGTGATCTGATGGCCAATTAACTAAAACTTGTTCTGATTTGCGTTCTCCATCAACATAGTGCTATTGGGTTTGTACTTGTTCGATACCAACCTCACATCATACTCCACATCGAGCGTAGCGCCATTCGGTTCATTCTGAACAGGTTTAAAATCTAAAAGAAGATCGTCTTTGACTGCACAAGCAGTATCTGTCTCCAGATAAGGGTCGTCCCTTGGGTATAACTGAGCGGTTACTCCGACGTAGTCGGGGTGAGTCACCATCATGTGAATATGGGCCGGACGGAAGGGATGGCGGCCCATGATCCTGAGTAGCTCAGCAGAAGGTCCAGATGTGTCAATGGCATATTCGGTAGGCTTGAGGCAATAAAAGGAAAATTTGCCATTCTCGTCGGTACGAAATTTGCCTCGAAGGTTGTGACGACTCTGGTTCTCGGGGTCGAAGACATCGTATTTTCCATTCGTGCTAGCCTGCCACATGTCGAAGACTGCTCCTGGAATGCCCTTTCCGGTATCGACATCTTTGATGACACCATGGAAGAATGTAAATTGGCCATCTGCTGGCATGTTCTGGACCACGCTTGCACCTAAATCCCGAAATGGTGTTTCGGGCGACCAAAAGGGTCCGAGAATAGTGGAAGATGTTGGGGCGCGGCCATCGTCCGTGACGATCTTGTGATTGATTTCGTCGACAAGGCTACGCGACAGGTTAGTCACCGGATAAATCGCCAGTTGAGATGTTCCAGCTTCTGCAGGGAGATCTATCGTGCAAGGGATAACTTACGACTCAACGCCCAAGATGTCACAAACTCTCCATGTCTCATTTCGGTTCTTCTTGTAAGCTTGGCCAAGAGAGTTGATATAGTTGACGCCGAGAATCCATTCTTCCTGTGTGAGTTCGACTTCTCGGCAGAAGTCGTGCACGTGTCTAATTAGGGAGGTGAGAATCTCTCTATGCCTGGGTTTTGTCTCGGGGCTCATGAGTTCAATAACATGTTGTGTGAAATTGGGGTCGAATTTGCTGGTCTTCTCGTGCACCCCATTGGTGCCGTTGGTGCCATTGGTGCCGTTGGTGGCCATGATGATAGCGTTTTCCTTCGGTAAGTGGGTAAAGTGGACGCCTTCCCCGGGTATCTACTAGTTACGGAAAATGCAGTCGTTGCGCAGGCAATTGAAGTGAGAGGGATATCTACAGGATCTGGCGAGCGCAAAGGGAGGAGTTCATGTGAAGTATAAATTGTAGAAATCCAGATTTGGGGAGGAATAGCTACGCTCGACGAATCGTACCACGCGAAGCGCTCGGCAATGACAGGCGGAGGGTCCTTTGCCTCGCCACTTGGGTATTGGAGAAACATTAAGCCACTAGGGGCCTTTTACGGATGAGCGTATTTCCCCCCGCCTGGTATGTTCGGGTGCGGGGAGAGGGGCGCGAGCGGCGTCATTGATCCAAGTCGCTGCAGTTTTTATCCCCGACCCATCCTGAGCCATCCCATCCACCAAAAGGCGGGGCTTCGTGAGAAGATGCCAAATCAAATAGCTCGCTTTTACAATCCTCAACGAAGCTACTAGCACTCTAGGCCCATGACACTTCCTTAGCCGGTTCTCGATTTCGGCCCAGCGAGGCCAGCCATCAAGGGCCCGTCATGTCCCTCTTTTGATGGCCGTCTCCGTCCGTCTGCTCGTAAGAGAAGTGCTTATACTTCTACGAAATCCTTCTTTTAGGGAATCCTCACAGCTAGACTCATCGTATGATAAAATCCCATACCAGCCAGCCCGATTCCGATTTCAATGTTAGAAAGCTTCAAAGCTATTCGTGGACCCATAACAAGCGAGTCAAGCCGCCCGCATCCAAAGAATAACCGCTTTTAGCCCCACCATAGCTGATTTTCTCCACGGTAGTTTTGGGGGTTGCAGACTCTGTAGGTCTTATATCCTGCGGCATCATTGATGTAGATTTTTTTTTTTTTTTTTTTT
>NW_006921041.1:0-17782 GCF_000392275.1 Phaeoacremonium minimum UCRPA7
CGTTGCTATATCACCAGAGGTCTTGTGTTTGCTGGTGAAACCTGGCCCTCCAGATGCCTTCTTTCCATGAAACCTGACACCTTCTGACCATACCACCATTCCCGGTGGATCAGCGACGGGGAGGGTGGATGTGGTTGGAATGAACTGAGGTTCTCCATCCTGAATGAACTGAGGTTCTCCCTCATGAATGAACTGAGGTCCTCCATCCTGAATGAACTCGTTCGGTATCGTGTGAAGAGGGTGATTCGGTAACGTCGCATAAGATGGAAATGGGTTGTCGCAAGCCGTTAGGATGCTTGTAATCTGTAATTTTTCTGAATTAGACCGAATATTTTGTCGTTTGGCTCTGTTCGTAGTGGTATTTGGCGCCCGTATTCGCTTTTGACGCTTGACCTGTGATCCGCATGGAGGCACCCAGCGACAGCCTCGGAGCCAGGCTTTCCGTTTGTCTTTAAAATAGCTGAAGAGTACCTCGGCAGCCGCGTGACATTGCCATTTGTCTACGTCTTTGGCCCTCTCATCTTTGAACCTCTGTATGATGTCGGCGTCCCCGGATATTGTCATACGGTCTTCGATCCTGTATTCCCCGTCAGCATGGTCCACAATACGGAGAAAGTTAGACGTACGAGCTTCGAGCAATAGTAGTCGGGATAAGCAAGAACCCATCGCCCGCGGGGTCTTTGGCGAGTGTTTTGTATTTTCCCCCGCTGCGGGACCAGGAGCTACAATTATCCTTGACCGTCTTTAGATGATCATCATCAGGATCTGTGCCCTCCAAGAGGTAGGCCGAAAGAGGGTCACTCTTTGATTTGAAGCGGCCATGGACCTCTTCTTTAAGATCGTGAAGCAGTACCAAATAGACTCGTCTCGTGATATCGTCGACCTCATCGAGCTTACCGTGGGAAAGCGACGCAAGACGGCAGTAGAGGTGATGCAACGGGTCGCGGCCATCTGGAAGACGGTAAACATTCGGGGTGTGATCATCCGAGGTGACATAGCCATCTGGAAGACCATCTGAATGCTGGTGATCATTCGGAGAGTCTTCATGGTCTGAGCTCCAGTGCCCAACCGGAAGGTCGCGGTCATCTGGAAGGTCCTGATCGTCTGCAAGGTCGTGATGATTCGAACGGTTCTGACGATTTGGCAAGACGTAGTCGAAGAAAGTCTCCGGTGTTCTAGTCCACTTGGCAATCAAGTCTTTGGTGATACGTCTCGTGACCACGTCCGTCAAAAAAGCGATGAACGACTTCAACTCTGCATTCCCCTTAGGGTCTATTGCAAGCCTCTTCAGGGCATCACGAAACTGCTGAGATTGAGCATGCGAACGAAGAGGGGGTTCGGGGACCACCAACATCGGGATCCTTGATCAGTTCAGCTGCTTTATTTCTGCCATCCTTCGGGGAGGCGCAAGGCAAATCCAAATGATTCGCCAAAACTGGACAGTCGGCCGCACCCATGATGATAGTGTTTGATGAGGAGTTGCAGGATGTAGGTTGGCAGTCGCCCGGTTCCCCGGCACAAATCAAACACACAGGAATGATCGGCAAATGGCCGACCAGGGCCTTTTCCTCACGACATGTCGCGGACAAACGCCAACCAATCGATTTTCTGCGGGCGTTTCTCAAGACAGGGCCCAGGGAAACGCCAGCGGAAAATTGATTGGCTGACGTTTGTCCGCGACATGTCGTGAGGACACGACACCAATCGCTTCTCATGGAATCGCCACACTAGTGCTTCCTTTTTGGCGGCAGAGTACCATTGAGACCTCGACTTGATGATAAGGACTCATGAAGCTTGAAACACATGTACTCGTACAATGTCTACAATGTCTGTGACCTCTAGAAGATCAGTCATTACGTCTGGCAGCACTGGAGCTCCACACACATGCATAGCAACGCAATCTCCATAACTATTGACTCGAGAGCGCATGAGAAGAGCGCTGGATTGTTAATCACACGGCAGGGGCACGCCGGGATGTAAGCCTGGAGCTGAGAGCTCAGATTGGTCGTTGTACTGGGCAGGTATATCGACATCCGTGACATGATCAGACACACATCTCTCATGGACGTTCCATGAGGCACCCAGTTGCTTTAATGCAAGATGTAGGTGAACCGGACTCGCACAGCGGCTAAGGATGCTATCTGCACAACCCAGGAGGTCATCAGCAGCACCTGAGGCCTGCGAGCCCCAGCTATGTCACCGGTGTCACCGCCGGTGTGCTTTAGGTTTTTGGCGGTCTGGACGAGGCTGCAAAGTGTGTAAGAAATAAAAGAGAAGTGAAGCCCGGCGAGCTTTCGTTCGGTCTATTTGTTCAGGCTGTGTTTTCTTAATTCCATTCCCATTAGAGGGCTTGCGCGCTCCGGGCACTCAAAAAACGAACCAAACCGGCCCAGTCACCTCGGCGGGTGGTATTGAAGCTTCCACCGCACATTGAGATGAGCCAGTCAGTCGAGGCGAACGAAGATGGCAACGAAGAGGGCACCTCAGGGACGGCTCAGTCTCTCTTGACAGATCACAAGACCCTACATCTGCAATTGGTAACTTACTCCGCCACAGAGACTCGGTGAGCTCCAGGAGACAGCCGACGACGGCAATAAACTCAATCCGACTCGATCATGATAGCTTGCAGAGCAGTGTCATGAAGGTTCCGTGGCCCTGTACATGCATTGCGCGGCTAACACTGGTCGGACTTAGGGGAGCTGAGGTTGACGTTGAAGATTGTTCTGACTGATTTATACCAGTGGCGATCTCATTACTAACATTACCATCACCTGAACCCCGAGGCCTTGCGGTTTTGTCAGGAGCGTCGTGAGCAAAGAAGCCACGTTGCCGCCCTCATCGGACCATGGAGGATCTGGAGTGCTGGCGTCTGAGGCACATCTTTTGCACAGCTAAATCCCATAGCGATGTTCCTGACAGATGGCCGTACTGTTCACAATGTGCCTTATGCTAAGCTTTGAATTGTACTGAGAATGGTTTCACAGTGGCTTACTGAATCTTGATGGTGGTTGCAGGGTCTCGACAACTACGAGTGATGCCGGGGTTGACCGGGATCAGCAGCTGAGCTTCAGTGGCTACGCCCCATGGCTTAGTTACCTAGGTAGGGCTCCACAGCCTGAAGCTCGTCCATCTGACACGGACCGCCACTAACTGGACCTAACTGTCAGCCCGCCAATATTAACACGTTGGGGCGAACAACCTTGAAGCCCCAGGACCACGCGGTACGCGGAGATAGCCACTCTAGCACGTTCTGGTTATTCCCTCCATTGCAGCATGGATCGCATTAGATCCTGGCCCCACCCCTTCTCCTCATAAATACCAGCCCAGGATGCATCTTCTGCCATCCTAAATATCTTGACCTGTTCTTCAAACATTGCCTCATGTCTAGCAATGTAATCGAAGCTAGGGAGCAGCCTGCCCCTGTGGAGCAGGAGCTCGAAGCCTCTCCAGATCAGGCGACAATAGAGGTCAGAGCTCCAATGACTGTGTTTGATTCTTGGCTCAACCGATGATAGGAAGATCTTGCTCAGAGCGGCGGCGATGCGGACTCGGCTCTTGGTACCGATGCTGCTAGCTCTACTATGTCTGTGTTGTCTCGCTACTTGAATTACCGGTGCGCTCACGGTCGAACCTATCATGCTGAAATTGGCAATGCTCAATATTGGTATCTCGCCTAGCCTAACCTCTTTAAGTTTGTCTAATAAGCTCTTTCTCCAGGAGATGTAACGATGAACCGCAAAATGAGGTATTGGATCTCTTGTAAGATGTCTTGACACGGTTTCAGATGCCTTTACTAATTGTTAGTCAGTCATCATATATTCCGTCGCGTAGCCAGCAACAAGCTCTTTCACGCACCCATAGCTAGAAACGATATGAAGGTATGATTATGGCTCTCGTTCAGAGACGACATGGCTAACGGGATGGTATAGAAAGTACTTGATGTCGGCACCGGTACAGGCAGGTAGTTGGCAATGGACAATCATACGACATGCAATGCTGACGATGGACCACAGGGATCTGGGCTATGTAGGGACATTCGGCGTTTTACGCGCACCTGAGTTGTTACTTATGTGTCTATAGAGATGTCGCCGACGAATTTCCTGAGGCACAGGTTATGGCAACTGATATTTCACCAATCCAGCCAGACTTTCTGCCGCCAAACTTAGCAAAGTGAGTAAGACTCGTGTGGTTCATGCTCTGTTTGGGCTGATGATGTTCTAGCTTCATCGAAGACTGTACAAGCGTGTGGTCTTGGCCTGATGATTGTTTTGACTTGGTACATATTCGGTGTCTAAATGGGAGTGTCAAATCATGGGAAACCCTCTTTAAGGACGCCTATCGTTGTGTCAAACCAGGCGGCTATGTTGAAAGCTGCGAACTGAGTGTCAGGATAGAGAGTGATGATGGGAGTGTTACTAAGAATAGTTGCATGTATCGGTGGGGGGAGTTATTTACCGACGCTGCAAAAGTTTTGGGCCGATCTTTTACAGTCATTGAAGACGACTTGCAGAGGAAAGGAATGGAGGAAGCTGGATTTGTGGATATACAAGAGAAGGAGTTCAAGGTACGTCACCAACTGCCAAGCTGTTTGCTGCCTTTTTGTTCGAAAAGGGGATCGATGATGTCAAATATTGACCTCAATATAGATACCTCTAGGCATATGGCCCGCAGAGCCGGTGATGAAGGAAATTGGGATCCTCATGCTAGCCGCTATGGTATCAGACTTGGAGGGGTTCGCGCTCGATGTTGCGACCTCAATAAAGGGTTGGAGTAAGGAGACAACTTTTGTGAACACCGCTTTACTCCGCCGAGAGATGCTGAATCGACACAATCACGGATATTGTCGACAGAAGGTTGTATGGGGTCAGAAGCCGAAGTAGTTCACAACTTTGTGCTGAGTATTGAACTCTTAACGATCATGTAAAGTAGAGCGAGCTGCGGAGGTTCTTCAGCAGGATAGAGTACAGCCTCATCCATTATAGGGTTATCATTACTGTACAAATTTGTTTCTAAGCTGCCTTCCTTCGAGCAGCCTTTGGGCCTGCCAACATTTCTTTCAACAATTTCACCAGGAGGAAGGAGGTCTGGAGATGGAGGAAGTTAATACACCACTTGCAGGCGTCTCACATCCTGTGCGCAAGATGATAGTACATGGCAACAGCACTGACGAGGGGCGATTGCCTCCCGGACCAGACAGTGATGTCTGGCATGCGACTTAGCTGGCAGGCAGATCGATAGGGGTATGTTAATTGCAGACGAGAAGGGATGGCAGCAAGATTCGCGGGACTCTTCTGATGTGAACATGCGTCTTTGGAGCAGGCAAGCTCTTGAGCGTTCACAGGAGACCATACGAATCTCAGCGCACTAAAAGCGGTGCTTTTGGGTCCGCAGTTGGCCGCAAGGACATGTGCCTACCCAGCCGTAACGGACTGGGGGAGTCGTGTCCGCCACTGTAATCACTGCCATGAACCCCTGCCAACTCCTCGAGCCTGGAGCTTCAGGGGCCTCGTAAGTGTTGAAGGGTGTGTGCTCGGGGGGTGGTGGTGTTCATTAACAGGGCTGGAGTTGGCCCTTAAACAGGGAAGTGCCCTGGCTGAGCTGAGAGTACCGTTTCCCACCCTACTTGTCTCTTCCCACTACAGCTCTCGTCCTCCGGTTCTTCTTCTCTGCTCTGTGCCTTCGTCGACCTCCATGCCAAACCTCTTCCTCTCGATTATTTGACCGCTTCACCCGCTCCTGTTGTTCTCCGTGTTTGATACCGAGAAATGTACTCCTGCTGCCAATCCACTATGAGCAAGCATACATAGACGACATAGACGATATAGACCATTCGCCATGCGCAGGACAGAGCCAACCGACTTGCAACGCAACAAGACACCTCCCACCATTTCTTTACCAAAGCCTGACCATTCCGTCTTATTACGCGGAAAATTACTACTATTCTAGTCTTCGTCTTTAGACCTGGAGTCGTAGAGGCGACACGAACACGGTCGGCACATTTTCCTAATCAACAGTAACTGGAGATTGACAGAGTGGCTTCAACAGCAGAAGGAGAAGCTGCATGGTACACTTGCAAAGCTCGAGACTCGGTGGAATATCGCCCCATAAAGAACGACCGAGATGGAGGCGATAGGTTCTGGCTTTGACGGCAGCCCTCTGTCCCCCTATTCCGATAGGAAGGGCGAGTCGTTCAAAACGCTTTCCCAGCAAGCTGTATTTAAGCTTTCAATATCTCGTAGCAGGCTAGCAAGTTTTGCCGTACCTAATGACTATCTTGCTGAACTAATGTATTTCTGTAGAGGAAGCGAGACGATGCCCCAAGCGATACCGACAACGACGATGATATGAACCCTCGACGCAAGCGAAGAGAACTCCGCGCGGCCTGCGAGACTGACGTTGTCCAATCCCCGTTTGCTCAAGAGCACGAGCAATGCAGAGGAGACCGATTAGTTATGGAACAGGCAGGCCCTATGTCATATGCCGCCACTGATGGGAACAAAATCACTGGCCCACCACCGTCTACTACGAAAGGAGGCTTTCCATCGAAGACGACGAAGAGAGTAATTGTCGACACAGGACTGCCTGGAATGCCTCAGAATCAGCTCAGATAACATACAATCTTATACATCATCCCAGTACGACCTCCCCTTCTACTCACGAAGAGACCCCGACACAGCTATCGCCTGCACCAACCGAATCGGACGACTGCCTCATCGAGAGAGAATGGTTGCGGTGTAGGAGGTGCCTGAAGACAGTGGTGACTGCGTATTATGGCTTGAAATGCCCAATATGTAGAATCGACTGTGATGTAGACCTCGCCAAAAGGAGATTCAGACCACGCCAGGACATAAGAATGGTTCAGGAGCCGCCAGATACAATTCTCGACGAAACCTATGTACAATTCGAGGAGAAGCAACTTCAGAAGCGAGAATCAGAGGACACCATTACTGACATCCATACTCCGCATGGTACATTACGAGGTGAGCAATATTTGCCGAGGAAAGTCTGTATGAAGACCACCACTGCCGGTGCCGTCAGTGCTGAAGAGGAGGAAGTAGCCGACACCGCCACTTCGCTGGTCCTTCGTGATCCTACCAAAGCCACGCTATATGACCCCGTGAAGGCACGATTTGATCCTATCGAGCGCGCTACTTGCGCAATATCAACCTCGATCACTGGCGAGAAGTCGAAGTTATGGGACAGCCCCGCCTTGCCAGTCTTCCACGAACCTACTAGAGATCCACTACATGAATCTGTGAATGACTCGGTGCTTGAGGTGTCCTTCTCGATCCCGAGTTGTGGTTTGGCGCTACAGGAAACTCCTAGGAAACGATATAATACGGCGGCAGATAGATTGGATTGCAATCACCAACCTCGGTCAGATTCTAAACATCGCTGTGGCATATGCCGCAGTTCCTTCAAACGCGATGGTGACTTGCGACGCCATCTAAATTCATCCCATTTGAAGAGCGGGCACAAGTGCGACTATCCAAAGTGTCCGAGACACACCAAAACTTTCGGCCGCAAAGACCGTTATCGCGAACACTTGCGCGACTATCACCAAGAAGATCTCATACCGAGCGGCCAGAATGTTACCATAGAATGGGTTGATACCCGCAGAGTCGACCCGAAATGGTGGCGATGTAGCAAATGCTTAAGCAGGACGGCCATCAAGCATGGCTGGGGGTGCTCTACATGTAGCAAATCCTGTGAAGCCGACCGAATAAAATGGCGAGAGCAAGCTGGTGAGCCACACAAATCGCCCCTTGAGCTTATCGACACTGGTCAAATTGATGTAGGCCTAGGCGCCCGAAAACGGGAACTGTTCAAGGGTGATATGTGGATGGTATCATAACTACTGCACGACCGGAGATGGGTAAGAGCTGCCTTCATTAATAATAGCGCTGATGGTGTCTCCCGGAGCTATGGAGGTATCGAAGGTCGTCGCCGGAAAGTCTCATATCACCTGGGTTTTGCGAGGAAGACACGGGTTAGCTCTTAGCTGAGGTCAAAGCGATAGCATCTAGATGTCTGGCAAGCCACTCCCTTGCCATTTTTGAGGGTCGTCGACTTACGACCTGTCCAAACTGAGTTGCTCTTACCATCTCTTACTCCCTCCGTACCGTGCCACGCCACAGTCTCCTCACCCACATCTCTAATGCATGATTGTTCATCAAACAAAATAGCAGGACCCAGTCCCTAGGGTAGTAACGGGGAAAGCTTTCAGGACATATGATCGATTAAGCCGGGGAGCCCTTGAATAATTGGTATTGTGAGAGAGCCTCCAGACGCTTGGGGCAACGTATGGACAATCTATACGTATTCATCGTGTTATCGGACCAGGAGTCATTCTCAAACCCTTCACAAAAGTCCCAGTGACCACCCAATGGGCAGATCCCCGTCAGACCTGATGAGCTCTGCTCACTTTAAGCTCACTTACAGTATGAGGAAGGGACAGTAAGAAATTGAATTAGGATATCTTGCCTTGAATGCCGAGGACATAATTGGCCTTTTTGCTTTGAGACAGTTGTTTTCGTCCTTCATAATTCCTTTAGAATGTGTGATCGCAGCTTCAATGTGCGACTGACAGTAGCCTAATTGAATGCGTGAGTCGGATGGTATGCAGAGGTTCACCGGATGCACGATAGCGTCATCTTCGGGGCTCGGTGGTCAGGGTATGCTTGCGCATTAGTTCCTCGATCTCCACCACAATTACTTCCGGATCCCAGCCATCCAGGGGAAGGGCCCTGTGCGAGCTATTCCCAATCTAAAGGAGGGGATGCGTGGCCTAGCTTGCATAAGCCGGAGACATTCCGCGAAGACGGACTAACGAAGTGTCTGATAATGGACGCGCTACAGATATAAGGAGGTTCCCTGCATGCCCGCAGTCACTTGAATGAGGAGAAAGAGCCCAGATACATTACAGATCCCCGTGCTCCGGTGCTGCTTTATAAAGGACTCGAGGCGACAACCAAGACCACAGAAATGCAGGGCAAGAGTATCCTAACTCCATGCGATGATGTCAGACTCACAGTTTGAAATTAAGATAACACATACCATCACTGTTAGTATCTCTAATCCCAAGGCGTGTATTTCTAACCAGGTCGTAGGCTACCGATGACGAAGGAAAGCCCCTTGGCACGCTGCTCGAAGTCACAGGAATTCGCACAATGAGTCTTCGAAAGGAAGCATATCCAAGTCATTATCAAGCATTTTTGTGGTGGAGGACACTCGGAGAAAATTTGTATCTATTTTATCGGGTCACTGTCGAGCAATTACGTGGTGGGCTCTTTGAGATGATGTATCTGTTTTTGAAAAGAGCAGTAGAGTGACCAGGACGAAGGCCGGAGATGTTAGTGATTTCTAGAGGCTCGGCAAGGAGAAACGCTTGCTCCTTCTCTCTTTATCAAATGAATCACCTCTTCTTCCCAATATAAAGAATGGAAGCAGTGCCTTCCATGTTAGAAGAGCGGCCCATGCCTGTTGAACGATCTGATATATCTGACTCGGGAATGCGGATTTGATTGCCTAGAGTAGCCGTTGTCGTCGTACCATGCTGGTGCATGGGTATCACGAGCCAACCGTGTAGCAAGGCTTTGTGTCGACTTCTATCCATTCGGATCTTCCACCATCCTGTTCACCAAGAGATTTGCCATGTCTGCAATGCTTCGCCCCGACACTTTGTTCAGGCGCTTATACCCATATGCCCAATATAAGACATGATCTCCCTCGACCGTTACGTATGTCGATTCATTGACCGCATACCCGGGACCGATCACTCTCCGGCACTTGGCACTGCCACATCGGCATTCAAAAAGCTCATCGACTGTAAGACCGGAGGCTCTATAGTCGACAGTCAACTCTTCTCCTTCTTGTACCTCCCTCATGGTCCGTAAGACAGCATTCGGCTCTCCATTCACATGCCATGGCTCGAACACGCAGTTGGGCTCACAAGAGTGATTGACGAATCTGGCAAGTGACCCGCCGACCGCGCCGTCGATACATTCTCCGTCGACTTTGAGTAAGTAAAAGCCGACCTTTTTACCATTGAAATACTTCCCATAGTAGACACATACGAGCTGTGCCGCTGCCAAGTCACCTTTTGCGAGGGCACCTCGTCCTCGTCCATTCCTGGTCTTGAATGTTCTGATATGGCACCTGCCCTGCTTGTGTGCATGAATATGATCACTGACCTCGCGGTTTGAACAGTGATCCTTCCGGCAGTTTCCCTCGTAGCAATCTTCAGTCAACGCGCGGTTGAGACATGCTTCTCCGCAGTCTGCCTCACAACCACACTGGTCAAGGTAACCTATAGGCGGTCAGCGCCGCACTATGGGCTATCAGGGCAACCTTACTGAAGACTCCCTCTCTTCTTCTCGACCTCAACACGGCAAGACCGTCTATAAGTGAGTCGTCTTGCTGTTCGCCGTCTGGGAGCACATTTCGGTCCGGGGTTGCCTTGGCAGTTGCGTCGTTCAACGAGTCAGAGCGCGGGCGCTTCTGAAAAGGTGCGAGTTTCGTCTGCTCATGGGTCAATGACTGGAGCCTTCTCGTACGAAAGAGCGCTGGAGCCATGACGTGTGTCTCCGCCGGTTGAGGCGATATCCCATCATTATCCGAGGATGGCTCAGACTTCAAATGTATCTTCTTTTCGGTCTCGCTTCTCCTATAGAGTGACTGTTCACATATCCTCCTGTGTTGGTTCAGGTTATCGTTACGGTTGAAGCGTTTCCCGCAAAGGCACCGGTGATCCTTCTTTCCAGTGTGTATTATTTTGTGCCTGGTCAGATCGGGTCTCCTCTTGAACCTTTTCTCGCATCCGGCATTTCTGCATGAAAATGGCCTCTCCAAAACGTCTAGCTTTCTAGGTTCGGAGTTCTTCAGCCCATTGTAACGTGTCGGCGGTCTTGGGTGATTGACTGGCGGGACGGGCGCAGCGGTGCTACGCTCTACGCCTACGTCGCAGCGAACGAGCGGTTGCTGTGTACGGTCCTTGCGTTGTCGTTTCCGTCGGGTAGTATCATCGAAATTGGCCTCTGCTCGACGTTTGGTTGTTTGGTTTTTGGTATCGATCAGTCGAGAGTGGGTGCGCAGGACGTGTCGGAGCATATACCATGGCCGCGTAAGGCAATCGATGGGAACTGCTGTGGCTAACATGCAGGAAAGAAATTCGACTATAGCCATTGCGAGAGCGCTCTTCCTTATTCCTACCTCGTCTTGCCCAAGCTGAAGTTCTCAGGATGACTTGCTGCAATAGGGCATTTAGCCTCTGCGCAAAGGGGTTGGAGCCGCGGCCTCGTCCATGTTATGTATGTAATCTGTAGATGGCGCAGGACCGAGTATATGCCTTAGACCTTGTAGAGTCCATGACGAGGGCAAGATAGGAGGCGGGAGAGAGGGCATGGGGCGGAATGCAAGCGTCTCCCTGCTTCGCTTGCGGGCGGTCTTCCCTAGCTGATCATCTATCCATCACGAGCCGTTCTGCAACAGCCATTCAGGCTCGCTTTTACTAGGCTCATCAGGGATCATGGCAGCAGGTCGGAGCTTGGAGTGGTAAAGGGTGGGCAAAAAAGGGGCGGCTGCTCCACCGAGTCGTACACACAATTTAGGTTGCTCGTCGGACGATGAGTTCCTGACACACTCCTTTGCCGTATCTGTTCTTAGCTCTGTCGACTAAAGTAGATCGCCTCCTCGGGTACCATATTTCCGTGTCCTGTCGTGTGCTTGGGTATGGGCTCCCAAGAGTGGCGGAGTGACCGAGGTCTCAAACAGGTTGAAGCCTCTTACCGCCGAGTCTCTCGGTCGCTGCCTCTCGGTTGTCGGCGTCTCGGCGGCGTACTGTCCTTTCAAGGCAACGCCAACTGGAGTGTCTCTGCGCTGTCGCGGCTTATGTGAAGAGGGGTCGAGGTGTAGGAGATGGTCGTTGGAGCTTTAGGTTTGCCGGGTATGTGCTTGCGAGGGATGATGGTGGAACTCAGCGTAGTCGCGAGGAAGGGCCACGCAAAGAGAGGATGGCTGTTTCCTGGAGGGCATTGAAGTTTGGACTCATCATCGCAGCGATGAGCTCGGTCGTTATCAGGAGGGTGGCATTTCGTTGGATGTTCATTGAAGATGATGGTGCTTGGTTACCGAGTAGCAAGAAGAGGAAGAACACTGGTAGCTGGAAGGTCGAAAACGCTGAAGGTCTAGGGGCCTAACTGGCAGCTAAGTAATGAAAGGGGGACAGTGTCAGCGTGAAGGCCACGGGGCATCAATCCACTGAGAGCCTTGATCTAGCGAGCCTCAGGGGTTCGGCGCTGGGGAATGATACGCCCTCCGTGACCACAGTCCCCGGGGTAGTCCCCGGACCAGCCCCCTGGATCTGTTCTGCCTGCTGTCCACGCTGAGAAGCCCTGACCGTGAGCCAAGGAGAGAGGCATCGGATATCGTGCATGGCAAACATTGAGGTGAAGACTCGTACACATTCCATCAAGGTACACTGAACAGAACAACGAAAATACTTGCGGCTTATGCGGGCATACAGAATTGGAATGCACTATGAGAGACAATGCAGCGAGTCTATCTAGGCTCTGCCACTTGGTTCGATGCTCTCGGCTTAGCAGGTCCAGCCATGTACCGGATGCAGACTTAAGGCTAAAGGAGAGTTGAAAAAGAAAGCAAGCTGCCGTATGATGTCTCATTGACCGCGTCAAGCCTGCCGAGGACGGAAAGTGTGGTTAGCAGCGATATCGTGATGGATGTTGCTAATGGTGAGCAGAAGAAATTCCAACCATCCCACCCATCTGTAATCTATCACAGTGGCAGACGAGTGGCGAGCATGTCTATGAATATACTGAGACAAACAGATGTATTTACAGCTGATGGTCTATAAATTGCGAGAATGGCATCTGTTCCTACTTGGTTCTGGCTTCTGCTCAAGCACTTTCATCTCTCTTGTATGTCTATCAACTCAGTCGCGCTGATCACGATGGCACCCTTACAGAGCCACGCTGAGCGAGTCGGCAATAGCTTGCCTGAATCCCAGATGAGACAGTACGAACACGAAGGAGGAGAACATATTCGACAACTTAACAACCTAGAGGCCGCTCTCGACAGTGCGATAAAGACTTTGAACGCCTTTTACTCTAAACTCGACGATCATAAACGCGCAATGCACAATAGCACTCAATCATCGGGAGACGATGGCGTCATTGAGCGATTGGATGCCGAGGCTATCGACACTGTGAAATCTTCAGGGCCAGACGTTTTGAGATGTTTCTGGCTCATCTTCCATACGATGGAAACGATACCGGATATTCAACGTATAGTAAAGGAATACGAGCAATTGCTCCAGAAGCAACAGCATAATATGCTGGAAGGATATAGAGGAGTCCTCAGCCAGAATTTGACAGGCAGAATCGGAGCTCTCGTACGGCCTTCTAGTGGAGGGAGAAGCGGGCAAACAGTAGGCGTGTATAGCACAAACAGGCAAGAGTCAGGGGGGAGACAATGGACTCGGTATTGAAAGTCCGATTGGTGTGGAGGGAAAGGTGCTGGATAATAGCCCAACACCTGCGTCTAGCATCATGGTAGGGAGGGCGAGCTGATACGGGATGGTCGTAGTGGTGTGTCCGGCAATGGACCCGGAGAAGCTAGTGTTCAACTACTGCACATTTGAAGCATCTAACCTGCAACCTGCATTGTCTCTGCTGGACCTTGGATCCTGGTGAACAAGTTGTAGAGCTACTCTTGTGAACATCGCTCCCCCCACTCGCCTGTGTCGACAATGTGATATGATCCTTGTAACTCTCGCCGTCATGCAGCCGGGGATTGAGGGTGTACATACAATGGCCAGACGATTCCAAACGTAGAGGCTGGTATCCCCTAGCCCTGTAGGTGAACAGACGCTGCTATAGGCCTTGACCTGTAGCAGTCTGTCATACCGTCTTCAGAGCGGCTGGGGTGCTTTTCCTGACTCCCAGCTCCAACTGGTAAGCGTTCTTAGCCACCTACGGTAAGATTTCCGACGCCCACTGTTTTCAGCACGATCCGGAAATCCAGAACCGTTCATGGCTCAAGGCCCGTAGGCCGTGACCAGACAACGGAGCTCCGAAAATCGTGCCGGGGATCGAAAACCTTTCCCCACGTAAGCTAGCCACGACGCGGTTTTCGGCGACAGGATAAGCTTTTCATCATGAGTGGACATTTTATCTTTGGCGTTCTATTCTTCTGCCCAAGGTATAGATTTCGTTGGTCTAAGAATGGTCACAAAAGGGGCACTCTGTTCCTTCTGCCACCGTCGGGTTCTGTTCAAGACCCGTTGCCATCACATACAGCTGCAGTCACAGAACAGAATTTTTTGAGCCATCACCTCGTTGTTTAATTCCGTTTCAAAAGGGAACACTACTTCGTGCCGGTCCAATGCCAATGACTTCAGGCCCTAGTATAATCCAACCTTTCCCTCACAATCCTAGACACCGATTTGTACTCTCAGTTCATGGTACAGTAGAAGCAAGAAGAATTGCAAGCTCCTTGATACGTGGAACCCACGAAAGCTCTTCACATCTCAAGTCGTCGCTAGGCGTGCCACAATGCTATCATTTCCGATCAGGTCTCCAAGGGAGCTTAGGGCTCCCGATACGCTTTCGTGAACTCTGGTTGTAGCGATTCTTTTGAACTGTAGATGTCCTTCGAGCTTCTCGAAGCTCCATTTCTAGTCGGTGATATTTGTCTTTCCAGTCGCCACTCTCTTTCTCCCAGTTGTCCCGAGAGGCTTTTAGTAGGTTATTGTTCTCCTGGTGATGGATGCTTAATGTCCTCCATGTCTCACATTCGACTTCTAAGCAACGGTAACTCTTGTCCTTCTCCGAGAGCGCTTTTGCAAGTGCAAAGACCTGGAACTGCAAGTCGCCATGTATGCGAGCGTCTAAGACACTTGCAGTAGTACGGGGAAGAGGACAAGACTGATAAGATTCTGAGGTGATAGTCATTCTGTTGAGACTTCTCATAGGACAGCACGAAAAAGCTAAGGGCGATGGAGTTCACAATGATGGGACGGCGGTCAGGACATATAAATACTCATTAACCGAGAACAGGAACCAAGTCCTAACCAGTTCTCGGCGTATCTGAGCACCATCCTCTCGTTTTGGGCCATTGAAGAACCAAGAAGTTTCGAGACAATCTCCAGCCCCAGCATGCCTCTTGATCGACAACGTCTAGCCATTGTCGGAGCTGGTTGCCACCGCCAGGGAGATGGGTCATTCCGCTGTGAAGCAGCACAGTCTATAGCTAAATGTGTTGGTTTGATCCTGGAATGGCGTGATGTCATAGAGCCTCGAATTCGCGAATGCAGGGCGTGCTTCGCACTTCAGGGGTCCTTACGCCGAATCTTTGGAGAATGTTGTGTCCCTGTTGAGTTGCTGGGCGTGTGGAGCTGACCAGCTTGATGCAGGGGACGCCTGTGGTAATCTCACAGACAAGGTGTCCAGACTTTGGGGTGCTAGTGCATTGAGGTAGGTGGCGCTCACTGAAGCTCAGCTGTGCGAGGTCCGTCAGGGGACCCTTTCTGTCGATACCACGGACCTGCTGGTGATCGTTGTCAGCAGAACCCCTGCTGGCTTTCGATCTGAATCTCCAGGGCCCAGCGGAGTCGGAGATGTTCCTGGAGTAGTGGTTAATCCCGGTGACCTGGCGTTTATGTGGAAGCAATATCAACCTGTCTCCACTCAGCCCAGCATCCTCCCGCAGCCGAGTAACCCCCACAAGCTCACAGGTACCAGGTGGTTGTCTGTTTTAGCGCACGATCCATTTAACGGCGCACAAGCTGTGCACAGCTGTATATTACATTGCTTGATTGACTAATGCTCTGCATTAGAACATCGCGGCGCCCACGACTACGCAGAGAAAATTGCTCGGTAGTTACATATTTTTATAAAACTTATGGTTGCCGGTGTCGACCTCGGCGGAAACAAGTGCTGATGTCCCTCGGGGCATAACGCTTAGCGCCTCCAAATGCGTCTTGACGGCCTTGGTCGATTGCTCCTCGCCGTCTGTAACTCTGCAGGAAGTCGATCCCCCATGATCTCGCGTCTCTGTGAAGTTTACGGTAAATCGAAGTTCTTCCGATTCCTTGTCATCGCTAAAATATAAGGCCCACTCCTTGGAACCTTTCGGAGCCTTCGGGTCTTCCAGTGTCTGAACATGCAGCTTCTGGCTAAGACGATTTGCGTGAAATATCTTTTGGTATTGCCATTTGATAGTTGCGTGAAACATCTCACGCTTTTCGGGATCCAGGTCCCTAGAAGCGGCTCGGCATGATAGCGCGTGACTTACTAGGTAGAAGCCTGTTTCGTGTCTGGTACTGATAAAAGTCTGGAGTATCAGTACCGTGGCTATATCGATATGTTCGAGACTGCCGTCGGAAAAAAGAATCTTGAGACCCTGGCTTATCTCTTTGAGCCCACCCTGTCGAAGAGGGATAGCATGGTCATATAGCGAAACGAGGGCGTTCCAAAATCTCTTCAATGTCTCGGGACTATCATCAGCGAGGGACCTTGCGGTTTCACGGGCGACCTTTATTCCAATCTCGGCTTTTCGCCACTCCATGTCGTCCCTGTTGAAATAGGTGTCATCGTAGGGGTCTAGAAGAGACACGGACGTGTAATGGACGGAGAAATTGTCTTTGCCGGAGAGAATTTTGGAGCTTAGCATGCTGTTGACTGATTCGTTGCCAACAAACACTCGTATGCGGACGCTCTGACTCGTGTCTCGGACGAGAAGCATCTCGATAATACCTTTCATCGTGACTTCGATGACCTCTGTCGTAGTAACTAGGTAGGGCTCGGGCTCTCTTAAATCATCGTCAACTTTACCCGAAGAGAGCTTGACTGCTAGAAGAAACTTTTCAGACATCTTTTGGCGAATTACACACAGCCGAGTCCGGCTCCAAAGTTTGCAACAGAGGCTAACACGATTTCAAGGCGAAGGGTCACACAAGGCCCTTTAACCTTCAGCATTCCCTCCATGGACGAGGCTCCAGCCCTTGTTATTCAATTTCACGCCGCAGCCTCACAGCATACTGTCCAAGGTCGCGGACGGCACTTCAAATGGTCAAAATCTACATGTTCATCTGTTCCTTCATCGCAGGGATGACGGCGCCTAACGACCAACATCTTTAAGCAAGAGACATGACGGACAGGTTCTGCATGGCCATGGTTGTGGGTCGTTCGAGCCCGGTGTGAAAGAACAAGGCAGCATGCAGATTTCCATGCTGTGGCGTTGGACGTTATGAGATGCCTCCTGTTGGAAAACCTATGGAGAGTGAAGGACCACTGACGCACCAGGAGACCAACGCATATTAAGACTCCAGTGATGAGGGCATTTATGGATCGAACTCAAGTGATAAGTGAGCGAAACCAGACCCGTTACCTACGGTATGATCACTGGGCGCGAAGGTTTGATGCAGTCTCGATAGCAGCGGTGTCAAATTCCTTGCATGCAGTCATTCTTCAGCGGCCTCCCGAGTAATCGGTAGGGCCACCGGTTTACAGGTTTGCTAAGTTTTAGACCCTACCTTTCATGAACGTGCTGGGATACAGTAGTAGCATGGTCATTGTGAAAGTCGTTTTATTCGTAGGCATGAGGTATTGTACAGACTGTCGCTTGATGTCTACCTTGTACCTAGACTTGAACATACTTTTGCTTTAAGGAATGAAGCCGGTTACATTCACCCCACAGACTGATTGGTTCTAAGCGAGAACGCCACTTTCTCCACTGAGACATGAGCGACACCTCTCCCCTCTGC
>NW_006921041.1:17855-104744 GCF_000392275.1 Phaeoacremonium minimum UCRPA7
GGGACACGAGCGACACCTCTCCACTGGAACACATTGGCCGGCAACACGTCGCTTGATATCACAGACATGGCACACAAGAGGCCGAGACTGACTTCTGATAGGGTAGAACTAAGGACGGAAACTGTCACGCCAGAGACTGGAAATCCCACGAAGTACACGAAGGCAGGTCGTCAAACCCACAGACGAGCTCTTCAATACGCTCCCGAGTCATGCGCCCTCAAATACAGCGAAGGAAGTTTTCGTGATCTCAACATCGTCCAGTTCACGAACTTGGCACAGACAAATGGGCTTGAGATTCTACGGGACTTCAACAAAACTGACAATCTCGAGTATGTGAAAAATGATCACAATGAGCCCCTAGGCCTAGACTTCTGGCCCAAATACTATGCGGAACTCGAGAAAAAAAATCCTGAATTAGCACTAAGGTACCTTGCCGGTAAGTGGCTTCGTTCTGCTTCGTACTAGACATACTTGCTGAATTCTATAGAAATCACATATCTAAAGTGCAAAGATCGGTTCGCGCCTTTCATATCGTATTTAATAAGACTTCACAAAGGGCGCAAACTCCCACATTACTCCCCGCCGCAGCCGACGAAGACCACTACCTCTTCTCACGAGGAGACGGATGACACACAACCCGACACAGAACGATCGGCGAACCCTCCGCCTAGCGACATGTTAATGCCTCTAGAGCCCGGCTTAGAGTGTACATCGGTCCTGCCAGTTGCCGAGCCAGATGTGGCGATAGAGCAGGTGGGACAGACGGATGCTATTGGCGAACTCGCCGACGAAGCTAAGGAGCAATACACGGATATCTTTGAGATATTTTCCCGATTGTCACTGGTCAAGCGGACCGAGCTCCTGAAAACAGATGCAAACTTTGGGCAGCGACTCCTGGTCAAATGGGCGGAGTATACTTGTGAAGACACGACAAGAAAACACATCCTCGATCTGACTCAAAACATGACAGCGGACTACATCTCGCACCTAGTGTTGCAGACGGAAGACGGCTTTAAGAGGAATCTTCTACGGTATTGGATTATTCAGCGCGTGGCCGCTGAGACGGCTGGACATGCTCAAAAGAAAATCCAGGACATGAATTTGGAGAGCATTACAGACATTCTGAGAGGGATAGGTGTCCCAAAGACGCGGATTATGGAGCTCTGGATCGAGCTTTGTTTTATGTGGGAAGAGAGTGATACATGGAAGGTTGAAACGGCGTTGGGCCTACCTCACACTGTCTGCATGGGCAGTAGTGTTGAATTCAACCCTTTCGGCAAGAATGATGGCGAGATCACGATCAAAGCTAGCCTGGACGACGTACTCAAGTTCGTAAATAACAACCAGCTCCCAATACACTGGACGGCTCCCCGCAGCCAGGGGACCGACGCAGCCGACGTTTAGACTCTCTCTATACGAATAGACCCTTCCAAGACTTCAATAACATGCCCGGCCACGGCCCTTGTCGAAGTTTGGAGATAGCGCGGGGGATGGTATGCCAGTGTAGTTCCCCCATTCGCATTCTTGACCATGACCGCCGGGCCGCGAACAACCGTGACTTCAATCGTCTCCGTTACGCGGATCTTTTCGGCGCGCAACTTGTACACCTTGCCGTCTTCAAGTTCGTCAGTAGTCTTGACTGAGTTAGCACATGCCTCAAAGAGTTGCGGAAGTGTCGCAGACAAACCTCAATCATCTCCTGCTGCGAAGGTGGGTTATACGCCTTCTTTATATCGCGGGTGCCTTTTGCGCAATCTTGTAGCCCCTCAGCATCGCCCGACAGCCATCGCGACCCTCATTATATGGCACGTGCGCTCCGGTTTTGCGAAAACCTTAGCCGTCACCGAGTGGGCTTAACCAGTCCCTAACAGCTGCGCACGACTTGCGACGGCTCATTCTGCTAATGCTGCGCTAGATCAAGCGCAGTGGGGTTGGTGACCGTTAAGCAAGCAGTTCGACTCGCTTACAGCGGATGCTTAGAAGGAGGATGGTGGGAGAGTCAATCGGCGCGGGGACAGAGCATTTTTATCTTGGGAGGGGTCGACACGGTGACTGACCTACTAGTCTCGATAAGGTTAGGCCAGCATCAACTCGGGCTTGGGGGAGATCCGGCGAAGGTGACAGTGTTCTCTCAGCTGCAATGTTGCGCTAGCTTGATTTAGAGTCAAGCAACATATGTAAGCCTTCCATAGTCACGTTCTATGTTGTAATATGGCGAGTGATATCCAGTAATTGGTCTTCGCTGCACCACGCATCACCACCTCATCGTTCATTGCATCGGCCGCGACGACATGCGCCTAGGCGGGGTGAGTAGTGTCTATGGCGCAGGCTAATCTGCTGGTCTGCACACATAACCGACTAGGTAATCGCTTGCTGCATGCACCGGGGCTGGTACTGTCCTGCATGCACTTGACGCAATTGGCATACCTCAACGTGAATACTTCTCCTGTACATTTGCCAGTCGCCCCATGCATCAGGTACGTTGAGCTAACACCAGCCTCGCCGATCATCCCCGACTAGATGCCATCTGGAATCTTGTTCGGCTTACATCCTCTTATCGACCGGCCCCTCCACCCTCAATGTAAATGTTCCTTTTAGGTACACACAACTCGAAACTGAGTTGGCACGTTCGCTCAAGGATGCTGTCGGATGAGTGCGTCGTTATGACTCAACTGTCCTATTTCAATGAAGTACTTGAAAGGAGACATAACCCTTAAGCCCGCAATGATAAAACCCTATGCCTTAGATCCAAATGTTTGGCCCATCCTTTCCCCCTTTTCACCCCGCCTCTACTGGCCTTCTGGTTGGTAAGCCCTGGACCAACCCATTTTTTGCTAACATACCCCCATTCACTGAAAAGTTGCGGCAGACCATAAATGCCCTCATCGCCGCATTCACTTGGGCAAGGACATCCGACTCGTAGGCGAGATCGGTCTGATACTCCCGTCTGTTGACCAGAACAAGGCAAGTGTAGCCGTTCGGGTCACGGTAACGCTCATACATAGGATCCCGCCAGCCACGCCGCCGGCATAGACCTCATTCGGATTAGTATATCCCAGAACACGATGCCGTAGGCTAACTTACTCTCAAGGTATTGTATATAAAAGCCGCCCATTTTTTACCTTTTGTGTGCCTGTAGATAGATTTCTTACCAATACTGAATGGATGTGTGCTCTTGTTTAAATAAATAAAAATGTGTCATATGAGGCTTTGCCTAACCAGTCAGTACCACCTTACGAGCATTCTCCTACATGAGGCTTTTGGCCAAGCTATCCTGGAATTTGAGCAATGTAACAATGCCACTTCAGGAGGTGGGGGTCTCCTATGAGTGCCGATGTTGTGAGAGCTAGCATACGCAGTCCGGTTCAGTGATCCAAATATGGCCTGCATCCGGGATTAGGCAGAAGAGGCTCTTACACTCACTAACCGGGCGCCAGGAGACTACTGTGACTTGCGTGATCCCCAACAGTGTGACAGGGTTGAGAGGATGATAGGTTGAGTGATTGGTGGGTCGAAGGGTGCTGTATTGCTTTCTTAGGATGGCTTTTGCGGCTCTGGCACGGTCATGCTCGGATTTGGCCCCTCACCTGGCGTTCTGTATCGAGGTCATCCTGTCCAAGACATTGGCTGTGTTCCGTCATAGACCCATCAGGCATCCCTAAATGCGAGGTTAGTCACATAGATAAGGGTCTATCATTTGCACCATGAACGGAATGCCTTCACCTAGGCCACGAATGAGAGAGTGCGTGTACGTCAACGAAATGGGTGTAGCAAGAGTGACAGTAAAGCTTTGATAACTCAACAGCCTTGCTGATCGAGGCCACGGTGCTAACTCGAGACAAGACCCGCTAAGGAAGTGGGCAGTAATTTCTCGCACTGCGCGCAGAGCCTCAATTGAGCAGCCTGAGAATTTAAGTAGAGCTTTGCACTTATGCAACCATGCATGGACAACTCACCCAGGTGAAGTTGTCTTTCAAATATATTCCCCACCAACGAATGTTTGTGAAGACATACAGAAAGGGAAACTAGCTGAGCCCGATAGTACCATTTCTGACTGTTTTCGGGAGTTGCTAGACTGAAATGTAGCCAAGGAAAGGCCACGGCAGATTGAAAACAACGGTCTGTATGTTGACAGCAAAATGTTCCTTCGGGAAGTTGCTAGATCTTAAAGCAAAATTATGACATTGAACACCAGAACAATTCATTCACGAGGACTTCTTTCTCAAATGTAGAGGTATCTAGGGAAGTGGGAAATGATTTCTAATACTCCTGAAGCTGAGTAGTATTGAATGGACAGCACAACACGTAAGCCATGCAAAGAGGGCTCCACAGAAGCAACATATCAAATGCGTCAGAAATCTTAGATTAAATTCTACAGTGCTAGATCATATAGGTGTTTCAATAAAGCTCTCCATAAGTGAAAACGTCGCTCATACATGTTTGGAGTTCACCCTCATTCTAGTCTCTCTTGGCCAAGAAATTACACCCTCTCAAACAGACAGCATTGAAGTCGAGAAAAGGAGAAGAAAAGAGGAAAATAAAATAAAATAGAAAGGTCTGCTATGGGTATATTAAACACGTCCGCCGTCTAACTCAGCTGCCGACCGCTCACCGTTTCCAGATGACTCCCGCTGCGCGGAACCTAGTTCAAGCTCTGGAACCTCCTGGGCTTTCTGCAAACGCGTGTGGTCGCTAGCGTTGAAAGACCTCATCTTAATACAATACCAGCAAAGCCATGCTAATAATGCAATAAGTACCATCGTTGCTATGGTCAAGGCGCTAGTGATGCCAATCACACCTCCTATAGACAGTCTAGGCCCTCCGGCAGTTGTCGTTGAGCTAGACGATGTGGGCAATGGTTCTAGCCGCCAAGAAGTTGAGGCGACAGAAGACGGTGCTGACGAGGAAGAAGTGGCCTGGGTCACTTGTTGAATATTCCATCCTACAACGGCGATAGCACCAACCGTGGAGCTATCAGCCAAAGTAGTTGTGACGATTTCCCATGAGGTCGACTCCGTCGCTGGTGTTGACGCAAATGTCAGCGTCATACCAGAATCGACGACTGATTGACAGTCACCGGCGACTGAGCCAGGAATCCCGTTTGCGAGAAAGTAGCCACTGTGGCACAAGCAATGTCAGTCATCGTCCCCGGAGTGGACATCATCACTTACTAGGGACAGCACATAGCAAGCGTACTCGACCCGCCCCGGACAGATGATGCCACAGTAGTCCATGAGGTCGGGCATGTCATTGGACCCAAGCTGACGGCAGTGTGGCCCGGGCCACTTCCTTCTCCCAGACGACGTTGTTCCCACCACGTTGTCACGGCAGGCGGTTCACACTCTGCTTTTGGGTCAATATCCACACCGTATCCGGGATCAAATTTAACGAGGCTGGGTCCGTTGAGGCGGAACTGGCTAGAGCAGGCGGCGGAAGGGGTAAATTCGGTTAAGGGAATCCACGAGGTCACCACGCCGTTGTTCGTCTCCGCTGGATAAAGAGTTGCCATTGATAGGAATCAAGTTTGACGGACGTGCTGGAAGGTTTGTTCTACATCTGTCGTTTGGCTTGTAGTGCGGGAGTTTGAAGATCGCATCTCGGAGCGGACGAGGGTTAATAAAGCAGACAGGAAACACAACTAGTCCCGGATTTCGTGCTGTTCAGCGCCCAGGCATCAGTCGGGTCAGTAAAGCGGTGGACATAACTATCGAACCTATTAGCTTGTATGCTCCATCGTCTGTTGGTTCGAGTTGTGCTTCAGCCGGGGTTGAAAGCCTCAAACACGCTGGCTGAGGCTGGCCCTCGTGTGGCCTTGAGGAGTTTGACGAAGAGCCTTGGGACTTGAGAGCCGCGTGAAGGATGCGCGTTCCATTCCAAGGTGAGAGTACGGGCTCGGGGCGATACGCGCATCTGCCCCTGCTTGACCGGGTCTACGTTGCCGCGGGTTACTACCAAACATTGCGGTGAAGAGAAGGACTGGGGCTAGATGTCATGTTTGCACCAACAAGTCAAATTGACTGACTCCTGAGCTGGTCCACTGAGAGGTGGCAATCAGGCATACCAATGCTCAGGGGGGTCACTGCCCAACACACGATTTATACAAGGCCAGGTTGCTTCATAAAACCATGGTTTCAGCCTCTTGCCAAAATAATCGACCAGACCAAGACTGAGCCTTGAATAGAGCTCGGTGAGATATCAACAAGAACCCAACCATGTTATGCATTTCACTTTCTTATCCTGGTTCCATCACCACAGAAGACTAACTTATTCTAGAGCATTGTACATACGACCATGACCGGATCGAATCGCCAACCTTACAGATATCAGGAGGGCAGACGTGCGGTGATAACCTACGGTGGCGTCCCACCCTATTAATGCACACATTGCCCGGTGTTTGTGCGTAGCCTCACCGTTCACGTGTTGATGGCTCAGGCAAGTTAGGTCGACGCACGCTCCAACGCCTATGATACATCCCAGAACTCCACCTAACATGCTTGTGAACACAGCTAGGTTGGTCCGCGCTTAGCAGCGTGGGTCACCTTTCACACGGCCGGGGCTGGGCCCCGTTGCTTAGATTAATGAAGATTCGGTCAAGTTTGCTAGCCGACCCCTGTGTGCACCTAGCCACTAGGCTTACGCCTTCCATCAAATAGCCAAGCCCATGGTGTGGCGATGTAGTGAACCCCCTGGAATTGTGTAGATGCTGCATTAACTGCATAAAATCGAGCCTTATCGAAAGACACCGGTCAAGAGGCATTGGTTGGCTTTGCTAGGCCGTACTGGGTTCCGCCAGTGTGAGGCAACATTCCCCCTGCATCCAATTGATGCGGGATGCCCGTTGTCTGCGACAATTGCTCTTTCTTGCTCTCGCCAAACCACTCCACCCTCCAAGAATTCAAAATAGATTCCCTGGAACTTTCAAGAGGCGATTCTTGTTGTAACAGATTCAATAGAATACGAAATCGAAGAGACGAGAGAGACACCAACAACAGCCAACACAACGGCAGACGACAATGTTAAGAACACAGCAGAAATACGCCGTTGCTGCGGCCCTCGTTGCAACTCTCCTAGGACTGGTTTTGTCGTTCTGGGACTCGTTCTGGGACAACCCCATCGGGCTCAATCACCACTTTACTAGGCTCGTTGACTGGAATCTCCGCCGAGATGAAGTCAAGAGAGTTTTCGTCGCGAGCTTAGAACCATACCGCAAACACGCTTGGGGTGAGTTCGCACCGTTCTGTATTCTGTCCCGATCATGAATCTCTAACGTGGTGTTTTTGCTGTAGGCAACGACCGGTACCACCCCATAACGCAACAGGGCTCGCAGATGAGTCCAACAGGTCTCGGATGGATCATCGTGGACAGCCTTGACACCATGATGATAATGAATTTGACGACGGACCTGGCTGAGGCCCGGAAATGGCTCCAGAGGAGTCTGTCCTACGATCAAGACCAGGACGTCAATACGTTCGAGACAACCATCCGAATGCTTGGGGGCCTCCTATCCGCTCACTATCTTACGACCCGACTTCCCCATGTCACTTCTCGGAGGGATTTCAAATATCTGACGCTGGCCGTGGACTTGGCAGACAGGCTGCTCGCAGCTTATGACTCCCCGTCGGGGATTCCCTATGCCAGCGTGAATCTTGGAAAGAGAATCGGGATTGTGTCGCATGATAACGGCGGTGCATCTTCTACGGCGGAAGCAGCTACTGTACAGCTCGAGATGAAGTATCTCTCTGACCTGACCGGCAATGACACTTACTGGCGGGTGGCTGAGAGAGTGATCAAGGTCCTCGATGATAATGCTATGGAAGGCGGCCTCCTGCCCATCTTTGTGCATCCTGCAACGGGCAGGTTCACCACGCGAGAGATCCGCCTGGGCAGCCGCGGAGATTCGTACTACGGTCAGATACAGCCTAAAGCTTAAGGATGAAGTTGCTGACTTGGTGCAGAGTATTTGATCAAACAGTTCCTCCAGACACAAGAGCCCATCTACTTCGAGATGTGGAGCGAAGCTTTGGCAGGGATTGAGGAACACATGATCACAATCTCACGCGAAGCTGGGCTTAGATTCGTGGCCGAGCTACCGAATGGCATCGGAGGAGAACTCTTGCCGAAGATGGATCATCTAGTCTGTTTCCTGCCTGGATCGATTGCACTCGGCGTAACAAAGGGGCACACGGTGACCGAAGCACGCAAGCTACCCGGGTGGAATGCCGACAAAGAGCGGCAGATGCAGTTAGCGAGAGATCTCATGAAGACGTGTTGGGCGATGTACAAGGTTACTGAGACCGGCCTTGCCCCCGAGATTGCCTGGTTCGATACGGCCAACCAGGATCTCCTGCCCACACCTGGGCAACGGTCGACCCGTTCTACGAAGGACTCTTGGTCTGCGTGGAGGCAAGACGTCATCATCAAACCCAATGATGCGCACAATCTCCAGCGCCCAGAGGCTGTGGAGAGTCTGTTCATCTTATGGTGGATCACTGGTGATCCTCTGTATCGTGAATGGGGTTGGAACATATTCGAGGCTTTTAAGAGACATACCGACGCTGGTAGTGGTAGAGGCTTCGCATCTCTCAATGACGTGAACTCAATTCCACCCCCGATGAGGGATAATATGGAGAGCTTTTGGTTGGTGAGAAACACTACCAAATCCAGACGGCGTCTGGCCGATGGCGGGAGACAAACACTAACAGATCATGCCTAGGCGGAGACATTGAAATATCTATACCTTCTCTTCTCACCGACAGATCTCTTGCCTCTCTATGAAATCGTGTTTAACACCGAAGGGCACATTTTCCCTCGATTAGAGCCAAAGTGGGAGACCGGATGGCATCGGGATAGGCGCCGACATAATGCATGGGATCAGTACAGGCCCACCTTGCCTATCGCCATACCGGGCCCGATTCATCGGCCGCCGTATTTCTCTCCCCCGGGACTTGTGGGTCCCGGGCTGGTAGGGTAAATCGGCAGGATGGCCCGGCCCAACGGCGTTCCGGATTCCCGGCGAAATACCGGACTGAGCCGCCCTCTGTCAGTGCTAGGGCTGGTGGTTCAATGGGGCACAATACATATCGGCGTTTGGAATCAGTGACTCTTGGTAAATGACCCCTGGGGTGAGTCAACAGCGTTTTCATGGGAAATGGTGCTTGGATGAGACATAAGACAGTAAAGTAGCTATACATCGCTTGATATTTACTTCCGCCTAAACTAAACAAGCGCCACGAAGCTCTGCATGCATTCCCAGACTCTTCACGCTATCTCACATGGTGAAATTGATGCTAGTGAGTTTTCTTTTTGTGTGGCAACTGCGGGTTACTTCTACGACGTATGGGGCTGGAGCACCTTCTAATGACTTGTCATAAATCATGAGAGACCGATCCAGACCAAATCTACATGTGGGACAGCACGGCTGGCTGAGTGTATCGCTTGAGGACCAATATCCTTACCCAGCGCCCGGTTGATGCACCGAGAGACCGGAAAAGGCACTCGCTCAGAAAGGGTACAGTGGACCGGATAGAATGCACACTGCCATCTCTTACTGGCCATGGCTGGATTACACGAGTACCAAATCCCGGGTCAGACCCCACCAGCTCACATAAGAGAAAGTCTCTTCGCTCATCCACATTCTGGCTGTGACACTAACCACTCTCCAGGTCTAGGTTCAGGCTTGAATGTAACAACCTCCGATAATATATACATTCATAGCAGACACGATCCTGACCACCTCTTCAAATAATTTATCAGATTCAAGCATGTCCTTCGTCACGGTCGACGGCAAATCATCTGCCGAGCGGTTGACTGTCAATCCCCGGCGGCAAACTGTTCCTCCAGAACGACGAAAACGTGTTGCAATAGCGTAAGACCATCTATCTACTGTCGCTGACGAGCCTAGCTAGACTTACCTGCCGCAGAGCCGTAGCTAACATTGTTCAAGATGCGATGCATGCAATCGCCGCCGTATCAAGTGTTCCGGGTCTTCTCCCTGTGACCAATGTGTCACTAATCAACGAAACTGTAACATTCCGGTGGCTTCCAAGAAGGTTAATATTTCCCGCAAAGAACTAGACGATCTGCATATCCAGATTAAGAGGTTGGAGAAATGCCTCCAGCAAAATGTCCTGGATCCAACCCAAAGAGGACAGCTAAAAAGGCACGTATCCTTGCAAGGCCTACCGGGAGCATTTTCGCGATACCTATCAAATATGGACATAGCGCCTTCGTTCGACATCTATCTCAAAGAGTTCATCACCACGACCAGAGCTCTCCTGAAAAGCACGCAAGGAAGACTCCCAGATAGCATCGAATCTATGGAAGTCATCGACCAGAATTTGACTTATAAGTCTATGTCGCTCTTAGCAACGGAGAGGAAACCCTCGGTGGTACCTTTCTCGAACGAGTCAGCCTATATGCTAGAGCACTTTCTGTGGTTTGTCCAAGAGGGAGCAATTCATAACCCGAAAAACAGCGATATGTTATACTCTCAGGGTATTAATTACTTTGGCGACTTTGGCACCACCGATCCCCATTTATCGGCTCTTTGTCAAGCAGCAATTGCATACGCGAATCTCTTGACAGCTGCGAACAAGCAGGATCACCAGCGAGAAGATAAGTACTTCAAGCGCGCTCTTTCCATGATTGGCAATCCCCTTGACCCATATACCTTCCAGCAGTATGATCCGGATGTCCCATCCGCGCTCTCTCTCTTGACTCTCTATCTGGTCGAGATACACCAGGATAGAATGGCATATATGTACATCACAACCGCTATTCATATCGTTATAACAATTGGATATCATCGGATACCCCTAGATGAGAGAGTAAGGAGGGTCTTCTGGACTCTCTACTGCCTAGAACGCTGGTTAAGCTGCATACTTGGATGGCAGCCAACGATCATAGGGGAAGCCTTGCTTAGTGTTGTGCCTACAGAGTGTCAGTAAGTCATGTCCTCTTCTCTCACGAGAAGATTGCGAGATTTAATGCTATATGACGTGTAGGGGGCTTCCGAGAGCTGCCGGCCTTTGCGAAAATATCAAACTCGCCAAAATTGCTAGCCGCCTTCTCTGCAACGACACATGTCGAACAATGCCTCAGGAATCGTCATCTGACTTGTTAATGTCTAAGGTCCGCGACACAATCACAGCACTAGAAGAGTGGCGTCGAAGCCTCCCCGAGTCGTTTAAGATCTTGGACTTGCGGTTTGATACTGGTGACTTACCTATCGATCGGTCTGTGTGCGCCCTGCACGTATTTTACCACCAGGTCAGTTTTCTTGGGTGAGAAAGAATAAGACCTTGACTAATATCGTCAGCTCGTTATTTCGACGATTCGCCCTCTGTTTCTAACAGCCGTTGAAAAGGCTGTTGGACATCAGGTGCTTGCGACTCGAAGCCTTCAGAGGCCTTGGGATGTCGAAACATATAGTGAGATTGGACTCCTCCGGCAGTGTAGCGAAGCTGCAAGACACACCTTGTCCATAGCCAATCATATGCACCTTCTTAGCCCTGATGGCAGACTTGTTTTTCAAGAATTGTACGCTGTCTTCAGTGCAGCTATAATTTTACTATTACATCGAATTATTTTCCTCAACATCCGCACTGCAGATACATGGCTGATCGAGTCTGCTATCGCTATGTTCAGTATCGAATCTAAAGCTGGCGACAACTATGCTAAAGACCGCGCATCAACATTGAAGGATCTTGCTGAGATTACACGTCTTTTACGCTGGGTCATGTTTCCTGACGTCGATTCCGCGAGTACTGGAGAGGACACACTGGATCTTTAGCATATCAAAGCGAGCATTGTATCTGGTAGTATCTACGATACCCTTGTAAAGTGGATTAACACCGACCTGATCAAAACGGCATTCTGAGATGCCGTATGTAGGGATGGGTTATAAGGGCAGGCTACGTCTTCAGTGTGTGTTTCTTTGCGTTTTGGCAGTACCTCAAGGTCATCAGCAGACAGTATGTCGTTTCCCATAAACTTCTAGGATCTGCTAACAGCTTAGTATCGGTCAAATCTGGCGTAGGTTGGTCTCAAAAGGGATACCGTGGAGGAACTGGATAGAATCTCGGTGTCATTCAAGACTATGGCATTTTTTTGCATACTAGCTGTCACTTAGTCGACCCTCTTTTTACTTCTCTGTCCTGAGTTACTTTACTGGTCACCTTTGGATTTTCTTGAGAAGAAATAAGACACGTCATACGCGACACAGGTCTAGATGATACTCGTCTGGCTCCTGTGATGGTTGAACCTTCGATCAACACCACTAGCATCGATTGCGGTTAGTGAAACGGGCTGTAGATGTCGTTGTTGAAAATGGAAACCCTTGTCATAGTGCTGCTGCCAATTAAGGCTTAGGTCAACACCAAGCTCATTACCGACGTTTCGGAGTTTCGATTATTTGTTGTTTCAGATACCTGACTTTAAGGTGCTATATGTATGCTGTACTGTCATGTTGATTATGATCAACCTTTCCAAGATAGTTTAACATCCATCTATATACCTGGGCGCCCCTCGATCGATATCGCTCGAAGATCTAAGAGATTTGTTGGGCTGAAGCAATTTGATCCAGCTACATATACTCCAGTTTTCTATATCAGGAACATGCCATAAGTTTGTAAATGCAACGATAACCTCTAGCTGCGGATTGGCTCACGAATGGGAGTGGAGCAAAGCTCATCGGCTATGAACTAGCAACATCTCAGCTATTCAAAGCTAGTCATTGGAGATTAGTCCTAGCAGTGCCCCCTGAGTGTCGCGAATAGATATTGAGGTGTGAATGCAAGGTGTCACTCCTTTCCCATCATGAGATGTTGCTCCCGCTGCACGGCGACGACGTAAATCTTCACGCCTAATTTCATTGATCTCGCTTGGGTATTCATTATTCTTCAGCTGGTGATTAACCTCGCCAGAGGTGGCATATCATGGCGGCCTGGGCCGTTTCTGAGGCGCTCCCTGACGATATCTAGCCGCTTCAACCTCGACCTTTTGATCAGCTCTTTCATTTTCATAGGCGGTGCGTCTAGTGCGTCCGAGCTCGGTCAGATGGAGATTTCTCGTTGGCATGGAAACCGGAGGATTGCTCTTCACGAAGTGTATACCATCTTTGTTGTTCTGTTTGCTAAAAGGGCGTGCTGGTCTGCTGTTAATACCCGGGTGTTTCTGTCTTATAGGCCTTTCACACCTCTTACGGGGGCGAAGAGACTGCGAGAGCCTGGCATTGACTGTTGGACTATCGGAGTCAGATTCCTCTTCTGATGAAGAATAACGAGAGCTTGCTGGTTCACATCGGTAATTTGGGTTCCTTCTATCGTGAGGACGTTGACGTTGACCTTGACTTTGAGTGTGTACTTTCTGATGATCCTGGGGAAATGGTCGTGGCGGCTGTTGCTGTTGCTGCTGTTGTCGATGATGAGCATATTGAGCGGCTAGTTGCTGTTGCATAGAACGAGCCTTCTGTTGCACAGCCTGTTGTTGAGCAGTTGCTTGAAGATCATACGCTAACTGCTGCGCATTAATCGTTGCAACTGGCGCGCATTTGTAGTATGCTGTGATGGAGATACACTCTTTTTTTTTACTGTTCCGACTCCGTTTCTTCGTGGATCCTCTCCTGTTGGAATCCTTCCCCGATTTGACTGCTTTGAGCTGATAGTCAAATTGAGCCAACGTGTACTCAAAACGATCATCATTTTGTTCCTTTGAGAGCTCCTCAAGAGTCTTCTCCAACTGTCGTTGCTGACCTGGATTGAGAGACTTCTTTTTATCGACCAAAGAGTTGCTACCCTTATTCAAATTTCGGATTTCGCTGGTAACGGCTTCTTTAGACATGCCTGGTACACAAGTTTTCACACAAACTTCCCAAGAAGCATTGGTCTTAACACCATCTATATTATACTGGCCCTCGTCTGGAGCCTTTTCAAATCGATATATTTTATATTTGGTCAGCGCACCTCGATAATCCGCCTCAGACCATCTTTCCCGTCTAATGTCGGAAATCTCAACAAGCCGATGTCTGTTTTGTTGAAACTGAAGAGCCGGACGCATTGTCGGCACAGCAAGTTGTTGCCGTTGTTGCATTCCAGGAGCGGGAGGTGGCGTTCCACTACCTCTATGTGACTTGACTTGCTGTTGAGCAGCTGGGGTTGGCTCGGGTAGAGGCCTTCCTTTTTGCTTGGTTATTCGGACGGGATGACTTAAAGCTTATGCACGAGACTAGCTAGGTTGGCGCCTTTTGACCAGCGGAGAATGGGTAGAACGCTGATGGGTAGTGGGGAAGTGTAAAAGAATCTGCAAGGAGTTCAAGTGTTGAGAAGAATATTGGAAGAGGATATGATCCAAGCCACAGCCTTCGACGCCGGAGCTAGTTGGTAGCTACTTTCCTGCTTTGAAAAGGTGAGCATAGATCTGGAAGGCCGGCAAGGGGAGTTGTGATCTGCTAGTTATATATATTGGAGGAGTAATCAAAGCCTTGGATGAAAGAGTCCGAACGCAAAACTGTCTCTACATTCTCTATCTAGTCGGGCGAAAGCAGGCTGTCTTCATCCTGCATGTTGCAGCCTTAGAACACTGTACCTGCATCTTGTCAACAGAGAACATCAACCACTCATTCTCATTAACTAAGAAAGGGGAGTGCCGGATCTGGATAATATCGCTATCGTACTATCGAATTTTTGGCAGTTGATTTCGTGGCCTTAATGTATTCGCTCCTTCAATACGCCCGGCTTTAGAGAACCCATCAAATGACGAAGCGATATGATTGGCTCTTGGAACCCTGCTCTCATGACACTTCGCTGCTCGAATGCTGTCGGGACAGGCTAGATTGTGCTTGATGAGGATTGAAGATGAGCTGGAAAATGGAATCTACGCCTCTGCGGTTTTGCTAAAGGGCTTATGCTATCTGGTCATGTCGAACATGTCTGGTTCGGTTGTCACCATGTCCTGTCATGCACTCTCATCGTATGTTTGGCTGTTGGTTAGGTAAGCAAACAGCAAGGAGCTCGCAGGCATTCAGAGGTGCTTGATCGCAATCGGGATAAGCGCTGATGGCGGCGACCTACCAGAAATTACCGGATGCACCTGGGCAGTCGCGCAGCCATGACCAGAGCCTTTGAGCCTAGTTGAAGCGAAGGATCAACGACACCAGAGTGGCGTGTGATTGTCATACCTGTGCAAAAGCCATGCGTGGCAACATAGCCATCGACCTGCATGTGTAGGTTGGCAGACCATGCTTGATGCGAGATATCACCTATCGTATCATTCACCTGGCTTATGGCATGCGCAACGACATTAGCGTAGACTGCGGGAAAGTTCCTACACCCTGTGAAGGTCACTATCATGTCGCTGTACCCTGACTTGTACCACTACCTGCAGATCACTCTAGAGCGGAGTTGCAATGCCTTTTTGATGAGGGGAGGTGTGGGGACTCAGTCCGAAGCCCCTGTCGACACTGTGAAGCGGTCAGCTGCATTGACTGTGGCCAATGGTGGCTTGCATAAGATAATGTAAGATGATTGGCCAAGTAGAAATAGCGGAATTCTTGATGGGGCTTTCCGAAATTCATCCAATCGCCTCGAGTGGCCAACGAATGGAGCCGCCAAAGGAAGAGAGAGAGGACAACACGCTTCCTGCTAAGGACGCTGCCCTCCTGCCAATTGGCATCCGCTAACCTCCTAAGCCGGATCATGATTTATGGCCGGATTTGCCATCCCGCGATGTACTTGCGGCTCCATGAGGGGCCACGGGTACTCACCCGCTAGCAGCTGATTCGATTAACCCCGGTGCCGCTGCATCTTACGAACAAGGTTTCTCGCATTCTTGTGTTCGGGGGGCATCGTCCGGCAGCTATCTTATGCCAGTCATGGGCCTGGGGGTTTCGGCAAGGCTGCGGCGGGAATGAATGGATGAGGTACGCCTTCCGATGGGGTAGGAATGCCCTGCTCGTTGCCAATGCAAACACAAAGCCGACATATAGCCGTATGTTGTTGTGGGACTGGGAGCGCTCACGTTGGTAGCCTCTGCAAATCCGCATGTTGCGACAAGCAGCCCTATTATGTTTTCGGACTAGAACTGATGGGCTAAGACTTCTGCAGCAACTTCAATGGTCCGTGGGTCAGGGACCTTTCTACGATGCGGCTCTGCTGAAGTAATAGAAATAAATGTTAATCCATGCCCAGACTATTTAGCCTTCCCGCCGTTCGAATACCCTACAGCGACAGCGTACTATCTGGTCTACCTGACATTCATCCAGCTGAGCTGTCAAGTATTAAATTTGTGCGAATCATCTAGCAATGGAAAGACTTACTTCAAGCTTTACAGGCCTTGCTTTCTTCGTTGGAGGCGTATTGGCTTTCATCAAGTATTTGGGAAAACTTCAAGAGAGCCTACTCGATATGTTCGCATGGCGTAGGGAGTTCACAAACAACAATGAACTATGTCAACTTGTCGAGGGCTTCTTGATTGCAGAGAGACCCCCCGGGCTGTGGGGTTCTCTCAAAGTGGCCCTGTCAGCTCCAAAACTGAACGATGGGCTGTTGGCTGAACCAGGAAAGGCAAGTTAACTCAGGTAGTAAGGAGAGCTCTAGTGTTGATCTTATACAGGATAATCTTGAATACTCTCTGAGCTATGGGATTCATATAGTCTATCACAACAAACGTTACCTTGCCATTAGCAAAGGGCGACGCGAAAACGTTCTTGGAGGTCTGGCTTCTCCCACCGAATGCCTTGTCATATATGCTTGGAAAGAAGGTTCGTTGCCTGGTCTCATGATGTTCTGGAGCTTATATTCGATAGAAACAATCAAGGAAATCATCGATACTGCACAGGCCAGAAAAGGGGGTGGGGTTCTCCAAACTTGCGTCTACTATCAATTACGTGATCTACCGTATTGGGCTGCACCCGTCAATCGGGTCCAGCGCCCTCTTTCAACGGTCTACCTTGACAAGCAGGTAAAGGATAAGCTAGTAGGTGCTGTGAGAAACTTCTTGGACCCGGCAACGAGGAAATATTATATCAAAAATGGTATTCCCTATCGATTAACAATCCTCATTCACGGCCCACCAGGCACAGGTAAAACTTCTGCATGCATGGCTCTTGCTGGGGAATTTGGATTGTCAGTTCGTTTGTTTGAAGACCTCCGTAAGATGCCGGGAGGCACTTTCGGTGCACTCATCAGGGACATAGGCATTGGCATCGGCTTAATCGAGGATCTCGATCGGTCCGGACTGAGTTGGATCAATGGAGAGAGCTCCCCAGCTCACCCCGATGAGCTGTCCCAGTCCGGATTTCTGAATGGCCTCGATGGTCTTGCAGCCGGTGAAGGGCAAATTATGTTGATCACTGCAAATGACACTGGCATGCTCTCCAATGCTGTTCTAAGACCTCGGCGAGTGAGTTTGACCATTCGACTTGGTCATGTGACAAAGGAAGTGGCGCGGGAAATGTTTTCCGACACATGCCCAGATGCCACAAAAGCAGAGATTGAAGAGTTTGTCCAGCTAGTTCCTGATGAGAAGATCAGTTCTGCACGTCTCAGGGATATCTGCGTACCAATGGCCACAGCTGGGGATGTGATCAACAATCTTAAGAAATATCTAGAAGAATGTGAAAAAGAAAGCCAGCGTAGCACCCAAACTACAGAGGGCTACAGCTGGCTAGGGTTACAAGTGGGTTGGTTAATGTTGGGAAAATGAAGGCTACTTATGAAGCGAGATTCTGCTAGCCAGTGTTAGAACAGCCAACGCTGAGCATACACTGAGGAAATACCAAGTTATATAATCATTATGTATAACCAAAACTCTAAGAGAATATATGGTAGTAACATGAAAAGGGACTGTTGATCAAGATCGTTTTACTGTGATAAATTGGTTATTATGAAGAGAGACAATGATAATATGTCTCATTGTCTATCTTATGGTGTATTGGATATAGTGATTTGAGCCGGATCTGATCAAAAAAACAAACATGGCAATCAGATGCTCTCAAACCAGTTCAAGCAGTTGGAGCGGATCCAGTCAAATGGGTTTGTTTGAATTCTCCGTTGAATGAAATCTTCGATTGCGTGGGGAGGAAATCCCTGCCTCCATAAGCGTTGGCCAATCTCGACATGAGGACCTGTAGAAAAGCTTCTACCCATATAGCATGAGTTCAAGGTTAGGTTATCTCTCATTCCAAAGAACGCCGTCTCCCACGAACCCTTCTCCAGGCCAAGGCCACAGAACTCAATTGCCCTTAGCGTGAGGGCATGCTTGCTCAAGAAGTGAATTAACTCAAATGGATCTTGAAATGTTGCATACCGTAGTTTGAGAGTATGTAAGCGGGGAATCTCAAAAGAACGTAAGAAGCTGCTAGGTAGGGTTGGGGTGAAGGGCCACAGATTTAAAGATAGGCCCTCCAATCGTTGAGCAGACTGGATCAACATTGACAAGCCATCAAAATTGACGTCTTCATAGTCAGATCCAGACCATGAGACTTTCAAATGGAGATGTTTTAGATTTCGAAATGCCATCTGATATAGTTGTCGTCCAATAGGTGTTAGGCTTTGTATCATACTAAGCAGTGGAGGAACATCTAAATAGTCACTGCCGAGTGTAAGATTTTCGATATAAATCTCCGAAAAGGCCAGAGCACTGGCAATGGCGTGGAAGAATCGACACCCACTTGTCGACATCGAGAACTTGTTAAGGTCTTCATCTTCCAGCTCATCATACCACGGTGCTGACCAGTCTTGAAGTATCGTTATCGCACGAAGATTCGGCAATCGTGACAGAGAAGCTGCAAGCCATACTACATCCAGATTCCTGTCCTCGAGGAAGCTCTGATACATGTAGTTACGACGGTATTGATCAAAGAGCTCCTTCTGCACTTCTGATGCCAGCTCTCCGAGCTTGAAGCTTTCTGTGAATGTATTGACACTCGAGGCAAGATTCGCGTTGTGGTCTTCAAAGCAGCAAACGAGATGACGGACACATTGGCGCATGGGAGACTCAGATAACTCGAGTAGTCTGATCATGCCTTCTTCATCTTGAACGAACGTAATTCGTCTGAAAGCCAAAGTTGCCCCGACTCTCGCCAGACGAGTGCAGACGAGACGGACGGGAAGCAGGTCACTCTTGTCACCACGTACCTTGGAATCGCCGCTAACAAAATAAAGTATTTCAAGGATTGAGAGGAGAATCTCGTCTGGTAGATGCAAAATTGTAGCCATAATCTAGGGTGTTGAGATATTGCGGAAGCGGCGGTTTGCCCCCAGTCATGTTGCCGTATCTGCGTAACGATATGCGATGGAGTAGGCGGGCTGCAAGAGGTTTCATAACGGAGGGGGACCTGAAAGGTTCATATAGAAGTCGACCACCGCTCTAGTGCTATGTGATCAAATCACGCGTGGCGACGAAGGGGCGGGTCGTTGAATGAGACTCTGTCTGAGGGGACGCGGATTGTGCCTCCACTAGCTGCTATCCCGCCATCCTGAGTAAAAGGACAGGGTACCCAAATGTGTCCATTGTGAGATGCTCCACTGTACTGTTAGCCTTCATTGGTGGTGGAATCTGGTGGGATCAATTCACTATGGGCAATGCTGGGGACCTTGTGGGATCGGCGCCGGATAGAACGCAGGAATTGAGAAGAACAGAATCAGGAAATATAGTGAGGAAGTCTCTATGGTGGTACCCCAAGAGGCGCTGCGGCACCTTGCATTGTTGCTCACATAACACGTTGCTAAGACAATGGTGTTCCCAAATCAAGGACCATCTCATCAGGTCAAAAAGTCCGTCTCGGTCGCCACGAGAGACCCGAACATCAAATTGGTATGAAGTACGTAGCTTACAACCAGCCAGTTCTTCATCTTGACGCTGATACATCATGCCAAAAATTTTCGAAGACTCTCTGCAAAGTGTGGTAATGGCAGTGGAAACCGACCTCCCAATCAAGTATGCCGCTTGCCGTTACAGCGCCAAAAGAACTCTTGTCAATCACTTAGCCAGGCAAGAGCCGAGATCGACCGCTCGTGTTTTCCAACAAAAGCTTTCGCCTAGCCAGAAACACCAGTCGTTAGGATGGATCCGTACAAAAAGCAATCTCAGCCGCCCAGCAACTCGTTCACAAATTAGGGAGCTTGGAAACAAGATCCTAAAGCTCGACGGATCAAGTAAAGATTTAGGTAAATCTTTGCTAAGGAGCTGCTTAAAGAGACATTCTTACCTTGTACCAGATATTAGGCCAGAGGTTGGGACATATCGCGTCAGACCATGGAATTTTGGATACATTATGGATGTTATAGATGGATGTCACGGGAAGTTAGAGGTGGGGGCAATCCTCGAAAATGACATCACAGCTGCAAAGGCTATCCCTCCTCTTTCAGGCCAGAGAGATAGAGCCATGGTAGTCAGGCACTTGTCCGAGTCATAGAAAACTTTGTCAAACATGCTATCATTATATATGTGAGCCTTGAATTATTATGGGTATTGTTAGTCCATCGTCACAAACAAAAGGGGACTGGGAAGTTTCTAGGCTGTTTTTACGCCTTTAATACGATGCGGGTTGTGGTTTTCTCTTGCATCGGCATCTGAATGTTCGAAGGATAAGACTGGATAACTCTGAGCTCCGTGATGACTCTCTCGAGGCTGACCAGATTCTTGTGGTACGAGCCATACGAGAAATGGAGCAGAGTCATTAACGTTAGAGCGCTCGTAATCTTGTTGACTGCTGTTGAGGCAGTCATTATTCGTCACCTCTTGCTATCTATACACGGAAGAGCTGGTATCAGCGAGGTTTAACAGTCCAACATGCACACTTCGACTTTCCGTGTTTACATATAGCATATCCCCGAACTAGGACCCCGAAGGCAACAAAGCTTATTTTATGTATTGATTTATTTCAAACTCCAATAAGATATGTCCATTGCCACATCCATGCACCAGATTGCGCGAAATTTAACAGCAACGCGTATGACTTATGAAATTGATACTACCACTGGCCCCGCAAGAGTTCCCATGGCAAGGTCATTCACACTGTCGTAGGCCTCAGTTGTCACCGCCGCAAAGGCTACTCCATTCATGCCATGTGGTACCTCTGCTGATCCTCTACCTTGGCCTGTGATGTTTAATGCCGTATATACTGGTGTGTCAACTTGGTTAACCCATCCTACCAACAACGGCTTGCCCTTATTGACGACAAACGGCATTTGCTCAGAGTCCCATGACAGGCTCTTCGTCGTATTGCTCGTGATATTCATCCTGAAGGAGGAAATATCTGTGCGTATTGTCAACTTCGGGAGAACAGGTGCTGGGATTACAAAAGGACAAGATCCTGGGGTTATGAAAGAAAGAGCTGCGTTGTAGGCCCAAACACCGTTGATGCCAGTATCAAAAGGCGCTGGATTGGGTACACTTCCTCGAATATGACGAAAGAATGCATCGTGTCGAGACTCTACTGCTAGAATCGATGCTACCAGTTCTGCCAACTGCGGGTCCGTTCTAGCGAGGCGGTCGGAGAGCCCAATTGTGGCGCCAATTCCTACTGAACCGATAAGATGAGCAACGTCGAAGAATGCTTCTGTTGAGGCTACTGGAAAGGAATAATTGCATGGCGGAATTTCTTGGGCGTGGTAATTATTCAAGATGGTGGACAGAGCCTTCAGATGCACCTCTTCTTGCTGTGATATTGTTAGTCATGGTAATTGGAATCGTGGAGTTCTACGCACAGCAGCGATCTTGTTAACAATATCAATGGTGTCATTAGGATATCCGGTCACTCCCCACCGCGAAATATTGGCCGCTCCAGCGCTGAAGAAAGCGGATTCCAATTGCTCAAGAAAGGCCGCTAACTGAATCTCCTTGAGACCATCTTCTGAGACAGACGCAGGAAGGGGTCTATCTGGAAGCCCACCTCCTGCAGAGCTTGTCGTCTCGGGACATAGTGGCGTAGCATTTAGGACACCGAAAATGCCGCACAAGGCGACGAGGCCAAAATTTTTGAAATACATCAATAGATATGATATTGATAAAACTCAAGAAATTGATACTAGAAGTCCTGGTACGGCGACAGGATAAGAAGACCGATATTTATCCAGGGTCCTTGGACCATAAACAGGGACATAGCCTCCATGCATGCATTACAACGAGCCTTGTTTTGGCCTTTGGCGAGGCTGCATTTGGGCCCAGTTTTCGTGTCACGGTCCTTCCCCAAGTCCCCCTAGGCAAACGACCCTTTTCGGTCACATGAGCAGCAACGAATGAGAACTAGAAAAGTCCATGCTTCAATATGCGATTTGAACTTAGCTGCGGTCCAGAGGGGCGCATTATATAAGTGCTAATGGCGGCACTCTGATCCTTCGTATAGCTCCATCCGTGAGACTTACTGTTGAATATCGAGTATTGCCGCAATTATGACTACCGCGTATCCAGGAGTTGTGCGCATTCTGGTGTGTATGTTCCATTCCCATTTCCAATACTTGCAGCTAATATATGGAAGCTTCATACACTCTTCCTGGCTGTAGGCTTGTTTTTCATCCTTTCACGAAATATAAACGGTATCTTACCTATTGCGGTATTCTTTTCCACATGGACTGCAGTCGAAATTCTAACTCGGCATCCCGTGGTGTGGCCACTCCTGATTGATATTTTCCAGCATCCCTTGTCTTACTTAGCAGGAGTCGCCGTGCTCTTTTGGTTTCTCCACGCCTATAGCAGCCTATTGCCCTATCTGTTGGATAAGCCAGAAATAGTGCAACTGCTTTGCTGGGGCTCACTAGCAACTATGGCGCTCCAGTTTCTGCTTTCAGTGACGTATATGACGAGACCAGGCGGACCGTCCTTTGGCAAGAGAAGGCGAACGCGGAGATTGGCTTAGAATTATGAGAACAAGCAACCGTGTATTATTTTTAGACTGTATATAAATTCGTTGGACGATAGACTTCTAGAGATGATTCGTTTAACGGCGTTTCATTTCAAGACTGGTATAGGCAACCTTAGCATTTGCCTGGATGGCCTGTCAGCAATACAACCAAATTTTCAGACCACCAGTATTTTGTTGTGTGTTTGATTTTCGATACAAATTACAATGCGTATTTACAACGGAACCAATGGACGGCGGGCTTGTTCTGCCAATGATATATAAAGAATGTAAATCTATTTACACTATGGACAAAACAAACCGTTCGCGGTGGAAAAGCTGCCAGAGGTAACATATGGTACAACCCCACTGCATGATGTTATTCATGTTTTCGCGGATGGCACCGAGAAGTGGTCATACTACCTCTCACTACTCCAACCTTTTCGGACTACGTCATCTGGACCAAATCTGGGTCAGGAATCGAGGACCCTACAACGGTCCAGATGCTGCAATCTTTTATGAGCGAGACATAGTACGAAACGGACCCAAATTAGAATTTACTTTTATCAATTTTTCAAAGGCCATGTCTTGATATCTCACATCGACACAAAGCTATGACGGCAGCCAAACAATGCAAGCCGATGAGCGGGCCACCAAAGCCAAATAGTACACACAGACCAAAACTTACAGCTTGGATAACAGCGGTCATCATTGTTGGGGTTATCGCTGTTGTATCTATTTCTACATATCTAGTTATACATCGAATGGAGGGCAGACTATATCGTAACGCATACTTGAAAGACCCACTTCTAACTAGAAAAGAGTTCATACGACGACGGAGGATGAACACTCATCAGAGAGCTGAGCAGGACGAACAGCAACGGAATATCTTGATTCAGAGAGCACTGGCTGATGCAGCCAGCATTCATATTAAAAAACTAAAACAGTCTATTTGAATATTATCACTTCTACCTTATCATACAGTATATTATCGCTATGCCTTTCAAGTTCCTTCAGATCAAAAGTTCGACTTCGTTGTAATTGCGAAATCTAACGGAGAATGGGCCCATACTTCGAGGTGCCGACTTTTCGCGAACAGACATACCCACACTGACTAGCTTTTTTTCATGATTCTTGATCTCGGACATACATACAGCATGTGATAGCCTCACAGCCATTCTACCCGAGCCTCGTGATTTGAGCTTTCTCGGGGTTCCATGAAAGGAACTATGTCAGAAGATTAATGCTTCCATTGTTTGCATAAGACATTTAATACTTAGGCTGTTCTGCCTCTCAAAGAAGTTTCCTAAGTTGCTATCCATCATATAATTCGACAAGAAACGTGTCTCACCCAAATTATATAAGCCACGGGGAACTGGCCAACTGGTACATAGGGATAGTCTAATCGCACTGAGCCGAATAATAGCAAATACCATAATTCAATTTCGCAACTAGTCGTGCCAATATACGACCTCTAGATTCTAACATTGGAGACTAAGAAATGATGTTATGCGATCATCACGACTTTGCATATTCTGTATGAGTTTCTGTAAGAAGAACCTGTGGCTTCATCCAATCTCTGATCAGTTGTATTGTGGTGTGGATGGGCCCTGTTCTGGGCCGTTCTTAACTTCGGCTATGGTCCCTGTTCTGGTACACTAGTGCAAAGGGCGGCTCGGGCTCCAGCTGCGCCTTCAAATTGTACCTTACTTGCCATTACAAAACCAAAACGCGACGCAGTTAGAATAGACGCCATACGATCTTTGGACTATCAATCAAATGGCCCCAATGCGAACGAGTAATGCGCAGCGCAGGCTAGGAAGGGACGAGTGTCGTGAAAGGCTTTCGGAGCATATACGTGAGTGGATGCGGCACGTATTAATCTGCCTCATGCATCAGGCTGACAACTACTAGGAAGCCGATTGGGTATTATGATAAAACCGTCAGATGTTCGCCTTAACCCACGTGCAAATGACCCTTATGCTTGGAAAGTATTGCCCGGGAAAGAAGCCTTTTACTCCCAGATTTTCGCCAAGAGTTTGAGCGACCATTCAATTGGCACGTATCGATTGCTCTGCGAAGAGGTTGGAAAGACTTTCGAGGCTGTGCTTTCGGTCGCACAAGTCTCGAAAGTTCCTGAGACAATTACGACGGTAAGCTATGCAAGCCAATCTACATAAGTCTCTTCTGATATCCGTCACAGCTTCCGGGGCCAAGTTTTAGTGCTAGAATTGACCAGATGAGAGGTGACAATGAACGACTCTTGAAGGAGGTAGGCGAATGGAAGAGCCAAGCAACAGCGGAGATGAAGCGTCGAGAAGCTGCGGAGCAAGAGATCTGTCGACTACATTGTATCCAAGGAGAGTTACGAGACCAGATACAGACTCAAACAGCCACCATAACTTGCATGAGGGACATTATCTTGAACTTCACCACTGGGCTAGACAAAATGTGGCCAGTGATGGAGAGTTTGAGAAAAGAAGTTTCTCATGATCGAGGTGTTCAAGAGGTGGCTGAGTTGTTCTACAATCCTGAGGACTGATCTACGCTTGTTTTTCCGGCTATGAAGATTTACCCTCAAACAACCGCGTGGTGAAGAAAATAGCACCGCGTCATTTTTCGCCTATGCAACCGTCACCCCCGTATGGGACGCCGCCTGTATCTCGACTGACTCTCCGGACTAGACTTGGGGACTCGGAATGTCCCCCAAATATTTGCGCATGTCTCGCGAGTTCAACGAGGACCCATTCTAAGTCAAAGATAGGTCCTGAAGCTGGACCACCTCATATATATCATGGACCTATCTACTACACGCTAGAGGCTAAGGACTAAATACATCTGTCTTGAATATTCAGTGAAGTGGGCAACTTTCAACTTCTCTTCAAGGTGAAAATGACGCGGTATTTCTTGTTCTGCCTTCTTGTCATCTGCACTGCGGCTTCCAATATAATAGAAGATGCATTTGTTTCTTTGCTCTCGGACAACGATGTGCTCACTTCCACTGTATCCCTTCTTATCGACCCTGAAAGGAGCGCCAAGGCAGATATTGTTTCCGTTGCAAGCCAGGGCCTAAATGCCCAGAGGGATCAAGAAGCCCAGGTTACACTGATGGCCTCTTTTGCGGGGAACCCTGGCACGCAGTTCTTTCTGGCAATCAAAAGCACCGACCTTGCCATCGAGAACAGCTTCAACAATATCATTTCAATGCCATCCCCTTCGACTTCTCAGCACGAAGCTAAGTTGATTGCTTCTGCAAGGTATACTCCTCTAAATGTCACATCCGAGCTTAACTAATCGTCTAGGAACCTGATTCTAAGCGATCTATCGCAACTTATTGACTCGGCTCAGGAGTCAGTTGGCGATGAGCCCGCACACCCGCTTTTCTCGGTTTTACCCTCCAATTGAAATGTATTGAACAGACCGCGATACTGGGGAGACCACAGTCTCGAATCTAGCTACCACATAGAAATAGATGGTCTAAACAATGCGAATACTGCCTATCACATCACGATTGCATGCGTTAAAGATTGACATTAGCTGAGAATCGTGTTCTCAAAATTGCGACGAGTCATATTTACCGAATAAAATCAGTCTAGAATAATAGTATACTGATCTGTTGCTTTCGCTGTTGTGATGCAATTTGCATGGATCTGAGTTTGTGACTTCTGGGGTTGCAACTCAAATGCACGAGAGAACCGTTTGATCGTTAACTCATGCATTTGCCAATGATTGAGACCGGAGAGCAGCGCCTACCGCTGAACAACACCCACTCAAGATTACGTAGTCGGAATACAAGGAAACCTTCATGATGTAAGAGCCAATAGTGAATTCTTTTAAATGGAAACTCAGTGTAGCAAGACAAGATTAGGTAGGTTGTAGGAAATAGTCACCTACCGGCTGCCAGGGGTAAGATCCTGAACCCCCAACGGTTTAAATAAACAAAACCTATGTCAATAGAGATTGCCGAGGCTTTGATGCTATTCTCGGTATTCTCAACGGGATGAGGAAACACTTTATGAAGAAGCTTCTAGAATCATAATGAGAGTATAGGATCCGCACTAGCTTCGGGGTCCCTCGAATTGCACATGTCTCACTACATGAATTGATTTCAATGGCATGAGGAGTTTGGTTATTTTAAAGCGAGTATGCGAAGGGAAGCAAGAAAAAGTCTCAGGATTATGCGGCTTTTCTTTTGTCACTTTAGATATAGGTTCAATGGGATCCCGATTCTATGTTAAGTCAACGAGATATTAGGGATGTCTCGTGCCGTGTGAGGCTATGAATTTGGAAGGCGAGTCCTTGGTTCTTTGCTGTCACTGGAGGTGGTCCAGCTGTTGGAAAGTCAAACCTGAACACCGCTGCGCTCATAAGCCAAGCAGACTAGAGGACAGTATCGGGCATAATTTTAGGATCCTACGGAAACATGCCCTTCCTTGACTCATATGCATGGAACAAGGATGCTCCTAGTTTAACGATGTGCTGCGCCTTGCTGAGACATACTCAAGCAGATGAGTGACAATCTATAAAGAGCGGCTGGATGTCCTCATGGATAGTTCACCTTCGACGAACTACAACTCTCATTATATATATTTACATCTAGAATATTCACGCGATGGCTTTCTCAACAGTAAAGACTCATGCTGTCCAACACCAACAACAACGGCCCCAGCTGCCCACTCAACGGAAAGGGCCCCCCTCTGCTACACACGCCATAGATACTCTTTCACGCGGTGGACGGCCTCCATCACCCAGTGCACTGCCTCCAATCCTTGGGACTACGGCCAGTCAACTTGGGAGAAAAACTTCGGATCAAGGAAAGCGAAACCTCCAAATGCCTGAGCAGCTCAAAAATCACGAAACTCTCCATGTTCAGCTGAACAGGCCACCTATTAAGCTTCAAAAATCTTACGCTCTCAGTGGGGACCGCCGCACTTCAATTTCGGGATATCCCCAAGGGGATATCAGGGAGGATGGTTCGGTTCGACCGAGTGCGACGAAGCGAAGCTCTCCTGATAGAGCTCCAGGCTGTGAACTGAGATCGAAGCCTCAAATTATAGCGCCCCATGGCAAAGAAGCAGCGCTTATCCCTCAGGACAGAAGTACATGCCTTGATCAGTCAAGTGATGGTTCATATACAGACTCGTTCATCGATCAAGGGCAAAGCTCCGTGAGGCCTACAGCCTCTCAGGCTGCCAACTCGACGGCTCAGAGACTACCTTCTTCTATATTAAGGAAGATGTATCATGGCACAGTGCCGTCCAGCCTTTTCAACAATAAAAGTCCTTCTTCGGAGACTCAGTCGAGGAGGAGGGATAATATAGTCACCGATTTGGAAATTGAAACCCCGAATTATAGTATGTCAAGGACCAAGTCTCCTGTCAGAAATGCCAAGGCAGGCGACTATTTACTTGAGAAGCAAACTGTCAGTTTGAGTCATCATGAGAAGAAACCGTCAACGCCTTCATATCCTGGAATCAGCAGTGGGATTTCCCCATCTGATGCCCACATTGGTGTTGGGGAAACTTCAAGCAAACGTAACACCGCCGCTAAGCAGACTCCTGCCAATCATCTGGCTGCCAATACAATGGCAAACAAATCAGGGCCGTTGCCTGTTTTCCAAGAATCGACTAGACTTCCATCAGTTCAAGTTCCACACGTTAATACGCCACTTCCCGCTTTCTCACACAAGACTGTCACTAACAGAGAAAAGTTGACTTTACGAGAAATGGCAACCTCTTTGCTCGAAACTAACAAAGAAGCCGAGGATTCTCAAATCTCAGACGAGCAGAGAGCACAGTCCTCAGTCTCGGTCAAGGAGTGCGAGGCGGTTCTCAACAATGCCCAAACTGCTGTAGGTACAATCCAGACAGACATCCCACCGTGTTACTCAACCAACAAGCCCACTATGGCGAGGTCACCTCAACTCTCTTCTGATCAGAGTTCAACAATACGTCGTCCAGCGACAGCGAGTAGAGTTGTTTTGACAGCTTCTATGACTTCTAGAGACCACCTAAACGAGTATGATGGATTGAAGGAGCAAGCTGAATGTACTGTTTCATCGGCAAATGCGCGGCCGGTCATTCCATACACCTCATTGAAATCGTCCTTTCCCACTCCTCGACGACAGACAGATAACGTCTCGACACTCTCCTCGCCAGAAGGCACAAACCGTTCAGAGAGACTTAATGCGTTATCAACAGAAATCAAGCAGATCTCACATGCCTCCGAGAGGCTTCCCACGGCGAAGAAAGGCTCTGAAAAGAGGAAGCACTCTCAAGCCGAGGGTCCAAGCGCAAAACGTCCTAAGAATTCGAGGCAACGAAAGTATTCTCGACCTCCTTCTGTCAATGCCGAAGATAATCAATATCGTGTTGAGCGGCTTGAGAGGTTCAACCCCAAAACAAATCGATATTTTGTCAGGTGGGAGGGATATCCATCACGGGATAGAAGATGGGTGTCTCGTTATGACATCGATCAAACTCTGATCGACGAATATCATCAGTTAAATAAATAAGGCCAAGCATAGATTACAGCCATTTATGAGTTATCGAGAAGAATTGTCTGCGACTTTCATATCTTGTTTGTATAGTCTATCAATCTCAACATAATTCGACTCTATATGCTAATAAATTCAACATAGACAGAGGAGCCAGCCTATTCGACACAGACCTAAAGGATATAACTAAGATAGAAATCGCGGGGAACACACAAATGAGACCTTGCACTAGTTATAGTCCTTGCTTTCATGCAGTGGCCATAAGCCAAGCTGATTTCTCTTCTTTCCAAGCTGCTAAGCAGTCCCTCTTTTCATCCCGATCGAGATCCTTGAAATTTCCAACATCAAGAAGCTCTAAATAATTGGCAAGAAATTCCTCTTTCAAATCTTCTAGCGTGGCAGCATCACTGGCTTGGCTAGGCTGTGACTTGGAGGATCTGGCTTTTGCCGCAGGCGTCGGCGACCGAGATGCTGACGACCGGGCAGATTTCGCACGCTGTCGTTCTACGTCGCGTTGAGCTAGGCCAACAGATGGTGACTTACTCGTTGCTCGGCGCTTGCCAGTCTTGGCCTCAGTGTATCTCTCCTCAGCCTCGACCGCGGCATTGTATATAGCAACATCAGCATCCTTCTTTCCCCATCTCGCTCTCAAAGTCGCTCGCGGCTCCCAGCACTTTTTGACTAGACCTTTCCCTACGTCCCAGGCGATTAGGATGTATGTAGGAACATCGGTCCACCTTTCAACCAAGTCGGGGTTTATCAGGTCCAAGTCAGCTGAACCACGCTTGTCTGAAGCTTTCCATGCCACCCCGTATATTCCGCGGATATGCCGTTTTGTATATTTAAACTTGCCATTGTCCAATCTTTCGTCTCCCAGCCTGTTCTTTGGATTGGATACTTTCTGGGCTTCTGGCGGGTCATCCTCGTATTCGGGCGGCTGTGCGTACTTTTCCAGGCGGTACCTCGCAGCGCTTTTCTTGCCGTACTGATTGATGTAGAGCATCGACCGGCCACCAGACCATCCCACAGTCTCGGCATTCTTTGTCGACTTCGCTCCCGGACGGGAATACAGAGGCTTTCCATATTCGGGATCCGAGAACGCTGCGGCATCAGAGTCCGATTCGGAGTCACTTATTTCGGAAATTTCTGCATCAGAGTCAAATAGATTCCCACTATGTCCCTCTTTTTCTCCTTCCTTTTCAATAGATGGCATTGGCTGGTCTGCATCTATGGTGACCTTTTTCTTCCGGTTCTTGGCATTGTCCTCATGTTCATCTCCCTTCGTTTGTTTGGGTGCTTTCTCATTTTCGCCGGACGTATCTGGCTCTCCCGCGGCCTCATCGTTGTCAATATCCATCATATCCATGCTTTGCAGTTGCTCGGCACTCATGGATGCTATCACGTCATCTCTTTCTTTGATGGCACTTTCCAACTGTGTGATCTTCTCCTTGTCTTCAGCTTTCGACTGCTGCTTCAAGTTCATGAGCCTGCGCTCCATTTTCTTCCTTCGAGCCTCAGCTGAAGGCCCGGAGATCTTATCAGAGGTCTTGGTTGGAGCCATTTTCTTTGTCCTTTGCAAGGCGAAAGCCCAGGAAATCAGATATTGTGGTGATCAGCAAACTCTAAAATCTAGAACCGGGAACCAAAGTGGTTATGTAGAAACCTGATCTCTCAGAAGAAGACATCATGTGACATCTTTAAAAGACCAAGTTTTGTCCCAGGGCCAGAAGATGGATCTTTCAAAGCCCATCTTTGCCTTGGTACCAGATATGGGTCTTTTCATGACTCTTAATGATATGTCCGTAATTAAGTCACCTTGATTATCGAAAAACCACTTCGGTCACTCTCCTGTCTTACGGTCAATGGTCCAAGTATAAGTAACCGAAAAGGATAATGAAGCACATGGTGTGAGCGAACTACTCGGGGGATTACAAGATGTATACTATCTAACGCTTTCCTGTTATTGAAAACTTTGTAGAGCACGAGTGCAATCTGGACGAGATGAGATGACAATTTTGGGAACAAGATACATCTTACTAACGGTTCTCTGCTTAAAGTTGGCCCCATTTGCGGCCTCCCTGATCTGTGGATCGGTGTACGTGCCCACGTTCGCGGACACGTTTCGAGAACAGGAGTTAAACACGGCCCAGCCCAGCTCAGCTAAGATAATACTCGCACTCAGACGCACATAAAGCCAGCCTTGACAGTTAAGCCATTACATTCTCCGTACAGCTCTTTACAGAGAAGATTGTGAACACGGCCGTAGAGCTTTGCATCATGACCTTCATTATATGCGGCTGCGGGCTGGTGTCTGTCCTTGCCAAGTCCGCACGATTGCGTGTAGACGAGGATGCCGAAATTCCTCGTCCGGTGGATTCCATAGAAGATTACGCCTCTTCAACAAAGACAGCGAAGTGTGTTCGCTTCTTCAAGCCGAGTCTCCAATACAATAGATCTATGACACCCTCTCCGGCGACGATGAAGACGGGTTTCGAGTCAGACGAGAATGAGCAAGGATCCTAAACATCTACCAATATCTTCCACATAAGAAGCTGCTGAGTCTAGACATATAACTTTCGCTTTGATCTTAGTTTCTATCATCCCATTATGCTCACAGGATATTTTACAAGAATTTCATGCCTTTTTATTTTCAATGACGAGTTGATGGTGTTTCGTCGAAGAATATTCTCCCGACTGGATGATTGCTCAAGAATGAACATTATTAACTACTAGAGGAGATTGGATATACACTCGTTGATGACTTTGATACACTTTTCCACTAAATTATGTATCGGCCATCGTGGTCTTCCCAATAGACCTATTTGGTATGATTTATCAGCCAAATATATCACTTAATGAAATTAAACACCGTGTATGAGAAGTCGATCAAGATCTTAGTTCACTATCTAGAACCCGCCTAATAAGTTACAATAAGCTGATATACCATATTCCAATCGCTACTCAGTGACTAGTGACTAAAAGCACTGAATGTCCAAATAAGATCGTTGTTAGAGACTCTGAGAAGAACCAAAAATGTATCTCCTAAGTGCCAAGCCAAGATATCGCCAATCTTGTTATCCTCTTCGAACCCGGTATACACAGTAGTGTTTACGAGGAAAGGAGCCACGTCGCCCGAATTTGTCGCTGGCAGATTTGGCATCCGGATTTGATCTATATCCGCAAAATTGAGTTTCACATTATAGAATACATCAATGTTCAGGGTGATTCTGTTGAACTTGAGCTGCCGGTTTTCGTCAATCAGATGATCGTTGAGGCATTCACGAAAGAGTGGTCCTGTTTGGGACATGTAAAGGAATGGATATTTGCCGTCATCTGTCGCGAGGAGAAGAATCAAGTACAGTTCCTTGTCAGGATCCAACTTTTCAGGAGTTCCAATAAGGAGCGGAATGATTCTGTCCTCCCGAGCTTGGAGCAACCATCTGCGGTCTTTGAATAACACGTTCCATATATCCGATACTTGAGTATGATCTGCGATTTGCGCCATGTCTGATTTTTGAGATAACTGGTTGTGTAAGACATTGATCCCGAGGCTCACGTCTAAGTACCCTTATATGGATCGAAGAGACTAGGGGCACAGGTCTAGGCCCTCCTTGTGTGCCATCATTCGGTCTATCAAGAACTTTAGCTGTCTCTATGCTACTTTGGCCGGCCCAGATCAAGCCCTGCATGGACAGAAGCCACTTGGACATTATATTATCCCCGGGGCGCGGGTCCACTTTCATGGCCCAACGACTAAGCCCGCTCAAAGGGAACCACGAAAAAAAATAAGAGAAAACATTCAAGACATGAAACCCAGTAGAATCCAAAGTGTCCAACACAGTGAAGTTTATGAAGCACCTTATGATGTAGCTTGGTGTCTTGTTCTGACGGAATTCTACAGAATATAGCACTGAAGCTTGAGCGCTATGACTGGGACCCATATCTATCTATGGTTAGAGAGGTGATGAGAAAGACGCGATGATGGCATGGCGCGGATGGTCCTCTGTTTTGTGCCCCACTATCGCACCTTCAGATAGAAAGGGTACGTAATCCGTATTTTTTTTTTTTTTTCTCCAAACAAGGAGGGAAGCACACTGGGACTCGAGAATTATACAGAATTATACAGGCGAGCTTTTTTAGTCTAGGCGTAGAACGGCGGTTCCAACAGTGGCTTAGCGCTTCATTCGGCAAAATCCCACCCGAGCACTGCCACTGTAGGGCGCTTAACGCGAAATATCAGTCGCTACTCTAAACCCACTTCGCAACGTCCTCAATTCGAGGTCTGGTAAGTCTGGGATTCGAAAACTGCCTTTCTTGAATAAGCCGATTTCACCGAGATCCGCACTATCTATTCCCGAAACCTTCCCTGCCTTGATGTTGTTCCCAGCCCTATCCCTCTTCTTGTCTCCTGTCTTCGTATATTTTGGTTTCCTGGGCAGTCCCTTTGACTTCTTCACGTCCTGTGGAAGGTAATTCGTGGCATTTGGCTTGCTCATCTGTATAGGTCAGTTAGTCCTCCCGAGCAGGCATCCCGGATTTATCGCACGCACAAGCTCTGGTATTTTTCCGATCCAGGACAGGTTCTCCTTCGACGTGTATGTATAGAATTCATCTTTTTCGATGTCCTGGATCCCCAAGAACAGCTCGATACCGTTTAGCTGACCGTACTTTAGGCATTTAGGCAACAAGCCGTTCTCGCGATTTCTTCTGGCTTGCTTATTTCTGTATCTTTTCGAAGACTTAGCTGACTCCATTGTGCTCGGCGTGGCTAGTATATGTGAGATGCTTTCTACAGCGACATGAGAGTGAATGCGCCTGAAGGGGGTCCTTATATGTTCCCCAAAGTGGCTGTGCCCGGAGGGCAACCCCGGCCATCTTGGAAGGGGAGGTGGGACTACTTTAGGTCCCACGCTATAAAAAGAGACCTCACTTCCATTCCTGGCGCGACTTGAATGCTAAGTAGATCTAATCTGACTTCCCGACATGGACCTGACCGACTGGTACGCAGTGGCATTCGGGTGCCTGATAGCGTTCATCTTAGCCATCAGGTCTTCCTCATCAGTCTTGAAATTGAAGTATGCGTGCGATCGGTATTTCTGTCGAATCATCAGAGGCGCTAAGAAAAGAACATGGCTAGGCGGCCTCCTTTTCCTGTTGTTCTTGATCGGTAACATCCTTGGCCTAGCTCTTTACGTTGAAGATATTAAGAAATTCGTTAAAAGATCTGGCCTCATGTCAATCATCAACCTGGTACCTCTATCACTAGGTGGTCGTATGAACATCATGGCAAATTACAGTGGCATTGATTTGACGACCTTCGCCGGGCTGCATCGATGGCTGGGCCGCATTGTCATTGTGGAAAGTCTCATACATGCTACGGTTGGAATTTCGTCACAACGGCTAGATCTTCACGGTGCAACGGACGTTGCAGCCATAGTGGTATGAGTCTTTCTGTACCTCAATCTGTTCTTCACTGATCATGGTAGGCGGCTGCTACCTTAGCCACCATTCTGCTTTCTGGTGTTCTACGCCGCTATTCGTATGAGGCGTTCCTATGGCTGCACATGCTACTTGCCGTCGCTGTCATCGCCTCTGTTTACATACACCTACCTATCAGGGAGTTATCAAAACCACCCGCGGTACATCTCCTCTCGGCGGTTTGTCTCCTGGTACTCTCCGGTACCTTTCAGTTTCTGCACATCCTTTATCGCAATGTCAGGCCTGGAAAGCCACTGGGCATCGCATCGGTGCGACTCATTACATATAAGCGGCAATACAAAGAGGACATACCTGTCCCAGATGCCGTCCACTTGCATGTTCGGCTGCCTGCGCCGTGGGAGCTGAGGCCAGGCCAGTACGTCTACCTCTGCATTCCTGGAGTGAGTCGCACATCATTCATACAGCTTCATCCCTTCTATATAGCCTGGGGATATTGTGACAATGATGGGGAGAACTATGCGGTTCTCATAGTTCAGAAAGAGAAAGGTTTCACGCAGAATCTCTTCTCTCACGTTGGGAATGACTTTGGTGACAGCTCGCAGATGAGAGCGGTCATTGAAGGGCCATACGGGAAAGAACTGAATCTTGGCCACTTTGGAACAGTGCTATTGTTCACCACAGGTGTTGGGATAGCGGCACAGCTGCCATACGTGTCTCAGCTTCTAGCCGAGTATCAGGACAACGAGACCAGAAGAATTGCTCTGTTCTGGGAGGTGGAAGCAGAAGGTGAGCGAATGCTTCGAGTCACAACCGGCCCTTCTGACTGTGAAAATAGTCCAAATCGCGTGGGTTGCCGAGAGAATGCAGATGCTCCTGAGCCAGGATACGAACAAGGCAAGTAAATGACGAGCTGTCCGACGATTGCATGATCCTAACGTGTTGCAGATCCTTGATATTTGCCTTTTTGTGGCGGGCGGGTTCCTTTCTCCAACAACTCGTCGAGGAGATCACGTCTTACTTGGTGAGCGCATGGACATGACATATGATGCGATGGACTCTGGAGAGCTTATCAACTCGGAGATAAGGGGCCGAAAGGGTCGTGTTGTCGTCTCATGTACGTTTATTCGGACAGTAGCTCTTGACCTAAACTTACAGACAGACAGTGTGCGTGGACAACGAGACAAGCAACAAAATCCACAAGGTCATCAGACAAAAGTTCGAACGAAAAGTCCATATCAAGGAGCTCGAGTTTCGTCCTAAGAAGGAAAAGCTACATGCCAGTCTATCAGCGACTGCAGCTAAACTTGGTCAGCGAGCCTTCGGGATAGTGTGAGACTTGACGCAGTTTGTCGACTGAAATATGCATTGATTTCCATAGTGATAGAAAGTGATATACTTAATATACTAGACCAATTGAACATTTTACTTTCCTCCCCACCAAGTCATATTGAATGGTTTCATAACGTTACCCTCTCATCTACTGATGCCTCACTTAACCTCAAAAGTTTTCTGAGACAGGCGTTACGAGACGTCATGGCAGAACATACATGCAGTGCTTTCAATTCCCATACGACACCATAAGAGTCCTGAGTGTAACTTTCTCCTCAAGTGAGAGGTTCTCTTATATCTAAGTAGATTACCCTACCAAGACCGTCTGCACGCGCCCCTTCTGGACTCGCACGATATAAGCATTCGACAGTCGACAATGAAGCCTGGTTCCGCTCCACAAACTCAAGATCTTTGCCAAAAGGTAGTTATTCTGGCGATTCAGACGACGAGAGTCCGTGAGAGGTACCGTTCCTGTTTTGGGCATGCAGATACCCTATTCAGGGCACGGTCAACTTGGGCCTATTTGAGGTCCGGTTCAATATTGTAGACTAGTATGTGCCCCAAAGTTGTCATAAGTGAGGTTAGGGACCAAATTGGGAGTTGCCTCAGGCCCGATCATGAGCTTTATAAGTCTCATCCGCTCATGACGTCTACATTCATAAGAGTTATGAGAGAGCATCTGTTGCTATGGCAAGTCCTCAAGATACATTCAAGGTAGGATCTCGTGATTATAGTATCTCTTCATTAGTAACAATATTAGGAATTGGTGGAGTCCAATATGCAAGTGGTGCCGCCGCCACTCACTGACAAAGAAGTTCAAGACGGACTCCGAGAAGCGTATTCTGTCATCGAGCAATACAGAAATGACATTTACAACTATACGGAGTCCCTGTTCGGTTACTACCGGAATTGGGCAAGTCAGTACTTGCACCAGTGTTATGCACAGGTGTACGAGATCAAGAAAGCGAACGACGTTCTACAAGGCAGACAAGACGAACTACTAGCCGAGAATGCGTTGCTCATCATGGAACTAGAGGCGTCCAAGACAGCGGCCAATCAGGTCCAACAGCGACTAGAATGTCATGAGCCTATAAGTGAAGGCACCCGAGCTACGGGACTGGGAGCGAAACCCCGGGCGAACAGAAGGGGCAAAGGGGACGTTGGTAAACACTTTCGCAGGGCAGTCAAGTCGATAAAGCCTCATCCATCAGCCTAACCTCTAGTGTGGTCATGGCAGGACAGGTCAGGGTTAACGTGATGCAGAGCAGTACAATTGCGGGAGACTTAGTAAGGTTGCTATAAAGCAATTCCGTGGAGTTAGACTACCTACGTCACTAAATCGAATGATCTCATAGGCTGAATGCATGATAACTTACATTTAAATAACGTAGACTTGGCGTACAGTGATTCACTTGCGGTTTTTCTAGACAACTCGCTTCTTGATGTGAGTCAGGGACAGACCAGTCATCCCGTGAAGTTAGCGTAGCTGGTGCCTCGTCGCCCCATTGGCTTGTATTACTTCCGATTCTCAGCCGCTTGCTTGGCCCTAGACATGAGAGGGTTGCACACGGCTTAATTTCATCAAACGCGCCAATCGTGTCGGGCCCGAACTTGTCACGTGTAGAAGACTGTCTGTGTGGTAAGCTGCACAATGTGAACAATCAAATGCAAAGCCGAATCTCTACTTCATATCGTGCCCTATTGCTTGACTCTTATTCGCCCCTTCAAGTTCCTCGACCTTCTCCTCGAGCTCATGACATTTCTGTATCGCCCTCTCCATTGCCTGCTCATGATCGAACTGCTGGTACAATAGCCTCTCTTCAAGACGAACAACCTCATCCTGGAGCTCGTCGATCTGACCCAGGGCCTGCATTTCGCCGGATAGCACCTCCCTTAGTGTTTGTTGTAGCCGCTCATTCATTTGATGCTCTCTCTGGTAGACAGCAACGATAGCAAGAGTTTCAGATCCATTGTGAGATAGCAGCTTTCTCGCAACCGCTATCGTCTGCAAGGAAATGAACAAAACGGAATCGAAAGTCTGGGCCGTTTGCGTGTACATGCGATGGAGTTCACCAACATCGCAGTCCGTAGACTGTGAGGCTGTTAGCAAAGTAGGTTCTCATTTGAGAATGCTCTTACCCCGAATGGAAATTGAGCCATGTCTCAACACTTGCTGCGAAGAAGCCACGTCTGGTCTCTACGCCGAGAAGCTTGTCGTGAGCGAGTTATTAAGCAGCTGCGATGTGCAAGCCACAGAGTTAGAAGAGGTTCGTACTATTCCTGAGCAGAGAATGGAAGAACTAGACACTTCTGACTGCATAGGCAAGTTGCTTGCATTGTTAATGTCGAAAGATCGGAGTGCCAGGACTTCTGAGGAAGCCATGAGAGGGCCTGATTTCGACACCCTACGTCGGAGGGGTCACGAAGGACCAACGGAGACCTGGCAGTGCTGCATCGGTACTGAAATTAGAATCTATTATCGAGACTACCTGACCAGGATATCGGACTATTTGCGTCGCCGAGATGGAGGGTGCCAGAATAGGTCCTGGTCGAGGTGGTGCGCATGGTGCCCACAAGGGGAACATGACCGCAATGCAGGGTGGCAGAAACGCAAGCGGCAAGAAACCGATCCGAGATGTCGACCCATGTCGTGTGTCCCTAGATGTCTACAGATACGAAAGAACTGTGGACTGGAATAGAAACCACAAAACCAACAAAAATTGGGTCCGTGGTGTATGCACAAGCGGGGAAACATGCCCACGGGGAGAGATGTTGGTGCGAGTGGACAAAGCATCACTGGAAGTTGGCCCGGCGCTAGAGGCCGGCATTTTATCTTGTACCAAACGAGTATTCCACTGCACGGAGATATTCCTAGTTCAATTAGGGCTACGACGTGGTGGTCTGATGGTTATGAGGCCCCTCCGAGAAAACGTCATCTGCCCCCACTTCACCCTCTCCGCACTCCCTGTTGAGTTTCTGAAAACTGACCATCGCCTGCTGGAGCAAGTCCACTACATGTCTGACTTCTTCTAGGAGGTACACGCTTGCAGCATTCTTTCTTTGGTGATAGGCTAATTCCTGTCTCAGTTGTCCGTTCTCCCAAGTCCGCTGCTCAATGATCTTCGACAGGCTTGGGGTTGGCATGTTCTTGGCCTCCTGCAGCCTCTCTTGCGTGGCTTCAAGGGCTACAGATGACCCATTGTTGCGAGCAATCTCGCCGTCGACGGCGGTAGGCTCTGGGGGGAGATTAGGATTGTGAATGTGCCGGATTTGCGGCCGCTTGTTCCTAAGCATCGTCGTGGTCCAAGGTGTCTGAGAAGAGATGAAAGACTCCTCGTTGTGCCCGCAGTATTTCTGAAACTAGGAAGAGATGCGGATCCTTATAGAGTCTGGGCGGCTTATGCAAGGTCTGCCCCGGACCATCTTTAGGGCCCGGGCCTTGACTCGGGTCCCGCTTTCACGATCAGGCAGTACAGCTATGCATGAGGATCGTCGGAGCAATTGTGTTAGGCACATGCATTCCGTAGGAGTCGGTAGGACCATCCAAACGGTCGTTATCTTCTCTCCACGTGGGCGCTCCTTACGCTGCGCATTCAACACTATGTTTTCGAGGAACCTTGTCACGCCCTTACTCTACAAAGAGGACAAACATGAACACTTTTGCATTGCTAGTAACTAGTCCGGTCTTTGATAATCTGTGACTCTACCAAATATGCCCTGCACCTGGGAAGCCCAGCCCCGTAACCGTCCAATATGATCGTCGATCTCCTTGCAGAACCTCGCCTTGTCCTCATCCATCCTAATGCCAACCAGTCAGCGGGGTCAGACGCCCACCACGAAGAGAGTACGTACCCAGTTTGGAGGCCCCTAACCACGTCCTCGACTTCGTCGAGCCTCTTCTCTATGCTCTCTTGGCGTTTTTCGAATCTTTTCTCGAGAGCGCGGATAGCAGTCCTCCAATCTGCCTCGTCTGGACGCTCGCTTGATAGACATGGGTCTTCAGCAGTTGATGCTGTCGGCTCCTCCCGTTTAGACGGAAGATCTGTGCGCGGCTCCTGTCCAGGCGTGGGATAATCAAACGCCGCATTCGTCCATTCTGGATTGGATAGAAGTGATGGATCCAAGAATTCAGAATATTGTTCGGTAGGTAGAGACTGAACATAGGAGTCGTATATCGAGATATCGGAATAGTTCGGGTTCTCGAGTGCGACGATGATTTCTTCCTGCGCAGGAACGTCCCAGTTGAAATTCATGATTACTTGGCTCTTGTTTGACCATGTGCACTCAACCTGCGTCTGTCAACCCCCTATATAGGTGTACCACTTTCTGGTACCAATGATTCAGGGAAGATGTTGACGTTGTAATGGGGCTCTGCGATCTAGACGGGAGCCATTTTAGGTCCTAAACACAGGGGTCGCGAGACGCAAAAATGTCCCTAAGGTGTCCATCTTGGAGACCCTCAAGTTAGTAACAATTCTGGGTCCACACACAGCCACGGCAGAAGAGATGCTTGTTAAAATGCCAACGACGTCTCTGCTGTGATGCATCCAGCATCTAAGTGCAAGAATAGCTGGCATGTCTGACGCGCAGATTCTCTATCTCCAATTCTGCATTAGCAAGAAGCTGCAGGAACAGGGGCACTGCCTGCGCAGGTGTGTGGCACATTTGGCCTTAGAGAGGAGGCTTGGGGAGATGGTGCGAGATGCAGATGCGACCGGCTGCAGGAGAACGGAAACATTTCGGGAAGCGCGAATTCAGAGCATCGAAAACCCTCATTGGATGAGAAGTATAGAGAGCGACCTGGCTCTCCGCTTCATAACGCAGACCCTGGAAGCTTCAACGATCAATGACGCGGCAAGTTGTCCTATGACTGGGACGGGACTAAGCGCCGACGAGAGTGGCTAAGCGACGATGCATACAGGGCTAGGCTGGTCACGGTAGCGCACTACCCTGCTCTATCCGTGTGATAGGGGAGGGGGTGGGTGATGTTGGTCATGAAGTTAGGGGCATTGCTGCAGCAGGGTAGCAGTCTCTCTATTTGCGTGGCAGGGACCCTCTAGCATCAATCCTCGATAAGGTGCCGGAATTGCTGTCATCCGTCTTTTCTGTCTTCTGTCATGGTCTTCAAAAATACTAAAAATGGAAGACTGACGAATTTGTGTTGATAGGACGGCCTGTGTTTCTCGGGTCTGAATTGAGTATATTAGTCCTGTCTGCCACTTGCTTTCAGAGACCAGCCGGTTATAGTTCAAATTCAATTGTACCCAATTCAGTCATCACAGTCTTAATTGCCTCATCGCACCAATATGGTCTCGCATCCTAACTCAACTCAGGTGAGGTCTACAAGCGTCGCAAGACAAACTTCTTCTAAAGCTGTTAGGTCCCTCTTCGCCAGGAGCTGCCGAATTCCTCCCACGGCAATCGGCGTGGCACTCCTGTCCCGACTGGGCCTGGCGAGGACCAGCTCTTCGATGTCCGAAAAGGTCTGTGTGACATATCGTACATCACGCGCGACGTCTACAACGCCCTGGCCCGACACCAATGCAACAATAGCAGCACTCTCAAGGCGTACGAGCAAGCCTACCAGCAAGAACATCAAAAGCTCAAAGAAGCCGTTGGCACGAACAAGTCTCTAGGAAAGATGAACGAGAGGCTCAGACTAGAGGCCGACTACTACAAGACAGATTCTGACACCATGCGCAGCCGTCTTCAAGAGAGAGATGCGACTGTCGCTAGTCTTACATCCCGAGTTGAAAGGCTCGATAAGGAGAAGCAGCATATGAAAGAGGTTCACGAAGAGGCCCTCCGCAATGCGGCGGACCGAATTGTCAGCCAAGATCACAAGATTGATGAGCTGCTTGCTCACATCGAGGAGATGGTGCCGATTGAAGGCCAGTCTCCGACCTCCCAAGTGGCTAGCCCTGGAAAGCGTCGAAGGGAGGGAGAGGACGAACAGGAAGCTCCACAGAAGGAAGATGGAAAGAAGGAAGAAGGAGAGACTGAAAAGAAGTCTAGGAAGCGGAGACAGACAAGGGCCGTGGATGAAGGCCAGGCGGAGTCTCCCTCTCTCGAGTGATAATAGGCCACTCTAGTCTCAGATAGTGACGCTTGAATGTAGAAACTGTACTGTCCCTTATCGATTTCATGAGTTGTCTAGGCAATGTATTATCTACGTTACTCTGCATAGGGACCACTGAGCACTTCTAAATACCACCACAAACAAGTGGAGATCCTCATAAATTGCTACATCCACCCGCCAGGGCACCGTCGTGAGCGCTCGGTGCATTCCCGCGTAATTCCCCAGAATGCGAGCCAGTCTCTCTCGGCTGCTATGCCATCTCCAACACAGTGTTCCATTGCTTTCTGCAATGACAGCAGAGCTTGATGGGTCTTTTCTAGAAGGTCGATTGTCGCAGACCACTGCCTTTGATACTGATGAATGAGATGTTGAAGCAGTGAGTTTTCCACAGTAAGTCTTTCGATTGTGTCTAGCTGCCCTCTTCTCTGCATCTCCTCCACTCTCTGTATTAAAGAGTCGATGGTGAAGTATTCTGTGTGAGATGAGGGCTCGCGGCGCGATGTTGCACTGTCGGAGTCATAAATTGGATCCATTGTGTGTGCCAGGTCCTTGTCTCCTTGCGACTTGTTACCCAGATGCCTAATCCCCGTTGCTACATATTTATGGCTGCTCCGGCACTTGCCCACTTTAAGGCCAACTCTCGACAATAGTCCTAGTTTCGGGAGCTTTATTCAACGACCATATAAGCCGCAATCCAGGCCCCTTGTGAAGGGCCGAGCTGTTCCCCGCAAGCTTTACAATGATCAAAATGAACTTCGTCTTGATTATTCCTATTTTGATTACCTTAGGCTTGGGATATGCTGATGCCAATACAAGCTGCACTGATGCTCGGCCATCTTCGTTCAGTCTTCCCTCCAGCGTTGAACTGGAGACATCATCCACTCCCTTCACAACCTCGTCAACAACTGATCCCTTCACAACCTCGTCAACAACTGACAGTTTTCAGCAGCAAACCGGTGCTGTGGTCTTTCAAACTGAGGTTGTGATTCAAATATTTATCGGCAATCTTTCGGGATCGGCCACTGTCGGTCTCACGAGTACCGGATTTCCGACCTCCACCGTCGAATTAAGCGAATATTCTTCGCCTGACTTGCCCATCTCAACAGTCGGGACATCCGACCATGTGACAAATATATCATGGCCAATTGGGGAATCCTCTCGAACCCACGCATCCCAGGGCACCAGGCCCGTCAACCCATTTGGCAATACCACCTTTGGTTATAATTCGTCGAGACTTCTCACGGGGGCTTTGATACCACCTACGCCGACAGCAATGATACCCGTCACTGCAGGCGCAGGGTTGTCTAGGACTCGGGTTGTGTATGCAGGCCTATTTCCCATGCTCCTGCCGCTGGCAGTGCGTTTCGTATAAGTGCATGAGATTGTTGTCATTTCGACAGTCCGATACCGTCGATCTCTTTGATAGCCCTTCCAAAAGTAGTACACAGAGAACATACAAGTCATCGTCTTCTTGACTTTGCTGGAATTTTGTTGATTATAGGTGATATATACTATGTTATATATAGAGTGTTGCTTAGTGGTGCCAGATGCCGCCCTATTCAATAGTCTACGGAGAATGTTTTTGATTTGATGAAACCGGCCTCATACGGCTGTCCGAGCCATCTCACAAAGGTGTTTCTATACCTTCACTAATGCTAGAACACTATCAAAGTGATACTAGTTAGTTTATCTGTTCTATTTTACCTCAGTTATATAGATTAGTGTAGACTCTCTAAGCGTACTTGGTGGCAGTAATTCATGTGTCTCGTCTTTTCCTTTTCCTAGTTTTTTCTACATTAAGCCAACTTTTTATTGCACTGATCAACTGTCGACTGACCACTTTCTCCGTAGTAAGGATAACTGTTTGCGACTTGTCTTCTACGACGACGGAATATACTTGGCTAGGTCTCATAACACGTCCCCGTATGTTTATCAGAGTATAGCCTTTTAAGCTGAAAGCTTCCATGTATTTTTTGACCTGGGATTCTTCCATCCTAAGCGGTACTCGGTAGTCATTAAGGCGTCCATCCTTCCAAATCTTTATGAAACATCGCGTAATATCCTCTGGGACATAGTCCTTCAACGCATTAGTAGTCCACTGGCGAAGAGGCTTCTTAGAACTTACTATCATCTGGACCTCATTGGCACCATCGGCCGATGTTGTTGGCAGCTCTCCTGGAAGTTCATACGCCGTTGCCGCTGTTGTTACGTTCAACATGGTATTAGCCTCTCCGGATTCCGGAGTTGTCCCAGACACAGGTTGAACTGGTGCAGGCGCCTGTGTATGCTGAGCGCCCTGCATTTGCGTTCCTCTCTGCGGTAAGATCACTTCAAGTCGTTCTTGCTCAATTTGAGTCATCTGGCCAGTCGCCTGCTGCGCGAGATCATCGACAGGTGTGACAGATGTGTTAGTAGTGGGAGTTCGCCTGTCGAAGAAAGCAAAAAATACCGACGCCCTTACGGCAAAGCTAGACACGCCACTTCCACGGCCTACTACAGGTTCATAGAGGTGATGCAGAAACAGGTGCTTCCGGTCGGCCATATACGCGTTACTGAAAACGCGACCACACCTGCGCTCTAGACTTTCTCCGTATCCGGGTACTAGCATGTCTGGCTTTGAGTCTTCTGGAGGTCTCTCCATAGCGAGTTTAAACAAGCGACTAACTTCCGTTACATAGCCTTCGAAAGCGGACTCATCATATGTGAAATATTCAGGGCTCCGGGCTTTGAGAAGAGCCTCTCGGGCAAGGCTGCGATCAGGATCTGAAGAGAGGAGATGGTCAATCTCGTCGGACTCAAAACCACGCTTCGCTGCCAAGCTAGCTATTTCATACCACCTTCGCGGGTCAGGCCTTTGCGGTATTGGATTATCCTCGTGGGCTTCTTTCTTTGGACATTCTGGGACTAGATCGGTCCAATGACGCCATGCATATAGCCACACATCTCGGTAGCCGAACTCAAACTGGTCGTCCGATGTGCCTTGTGCCCAAGTACAAGCAGTTTCACCTTCCCACCTTTGGATGGGCCACTGGTTTTCTGGCAGGCCACGACCCGTGAAAATGCGCCACATTGATTCCCGTGTGGAAAATTTAGATGGAGGGCAGAGCTGCCTTATTATCTTGGCTGGCGCTTTGAGGTACTTGACGTCTTCGAAGAGACTATGTAGGGAAGGAATCAGATATAGAAGAGATCGCAAGTTCTGTAGGATCATCTTGCGATCTTCTTGGCCTCGTATTTCTGGAAAGAGCTTTCCTTCCTCGAAATATTTCGATACTACAGAAAAGTCGTGGGTTGACAAGCCTGGAGCCCGTAGCTGCAGAAGTTCGACTGTGTTCGGATCTAACAGACGCATTAGCTGCTTCCTGCCTTTGAAGATCTGCGTCCACACCTTTAAAATCTGGCGGAGATAGTGCAGTATTTCCTAAGCCAAAGTTAAAAGGCATTTAGCGGCTAGACGATAGGTGCTTACCTCATGACATTTCATGGCGATGAACTGATGTTCTATTCGGAACCCATTAAAGAGGGCTGGCAAGATTCGTAGTGCATCAAGCCCAGACATAATCATCTTATGCTTGAGAATCTGTTTGAGATCACTGCGCTTACAATTACTGAGTCGTCCCCACATTCGCTTTTCTGCAAATATAGTCCCGATCTGCTTATCGGTATCCTCTTGGTACTGGCGTAGCTTGAGGAATATCTCGCCATCAGAAAAGTTTACCGAGTTTGAGTACTCTTCAGATAAGGCCGTCTTGAGGTCAGTACTGGCGTCTGAGCGAGTAAGCTACTACCGATCACTAGGCTTTGTCACAGAACGATACCTTCGAGATACAAGTCTATACACCACCACCAGTCTCTTCGTGGAAGTAGTTTTTTTGCCGCCGCAACGCGATGCAATCCCTGGAGGCACTCTATTCGAGTATTTTCAGGAAACCTTAGTTCAGGAGGTACCTTCCTGCGGTTTTCCAAGAGCAATTCCTGGGACACATTGGGCGAACTTTTAATAGCTGCGTCTAATGTCGCTTGGCTAATCACGGCCGGTATGTGATTTCTGGGCTCAAGTCGGAGGCATCCTTCGCTAGAGAATTTATTGGTCAAATATGTAGTGATTCTAGCGTTGGGCTGTCGAGGGCAGAGGTCACCAAAATGGAGGTGTGGAAATCGGATCCGGGCAGTTCCCCTAAAAGAGCTGCCTCTATCCTGGTGCAACTCCTTTTCGAGAGCCTCGACTTGATTCTGTTCCATAATATTTGGAGCACGCCCGTCACTTCTTTTCAAAAGAATAGTTCTTAATTAGTCCAGAGGGTCTTTTAACGGTTCCTTCGTCGAGAAACCTCCTAGTTATCTGAAATATAGTTGATCCAAAAAGTATTGGGAAAGGAGAGAAGGGACCGGGTTTGGTCCTCATGTATTATTCAGCAGGTATCCCACGCGCACGTGCAAAATAAATGAAACTTCGAGATATCACAAGAAGAAAAAAGGGGAAAAAAGAAGACCAAAAAGAGGAAACAGAGAGACCAGTTCTTGGTCACATACGCCCGCACAGATGACAAAGGTCAAATACTCGAGCCACAACGTCCCAACGATGAATGCATTCTCTCTTATGTCTCTTAGTTAAACATGGCTACCGGAAAAGAAAAGCGGGAGACTGTATTTCCTGGTAGTAATCAATGGTCAGGGATCTTTGGATCAGCATCTTCAAGGGTTTCCAATGCGGCCGTTCTTGAACTGCCGAATACAGTACACACACGGAGGGACAAGCAACAGGCACTTCGTATCAATCTGCCAGTCACTCCTGCAGACGCCTATACAGACCAGCTAGTTTCTGTTAAGGAAGGCTCGCCATGGAAGCACTACCGAAACGCATATGGTCTTGAACTGGGAGGGCATGTTGCAGTCGTTTGTAAGACTCCGGCCACAAGTGAGCTATATGCAATGCACAGCTTTTCGGGATCCAGCAGCGAGAGAAAGCTTTACATGCTTCGGCAGCTGAAGCATCGGAATCTTCTCCGACCTGAGGAAATATTCTCCTTTGAAGGTTCGTTCTACGTCATCTCAGAATACACGGCTATCTCCTTGGAGGACTTGACGTTAGCTCGGCCAAACCAGATACAGTTGGCTACTATTGTCCATCAGGTAAGTTATGGTTGCCTTTTGGAGGAAAAACTCATATTGACATCGAGACTTAGATTTTGGATGCTATATGCTACCTTGCATCGCAAAACTTAACACATGGTTCTATTACCCTCTCAAATGTTCTCTTAACGACCCAAGGCATCATTAAAATTGGTATGTGTAATACATCTGCGTTTGGGAGTCCACTGACAATTTCTGTAGCTAATCCCGAAACCTGCTCCAACATCTCCTCTGAGAGCCGCCTTGCTGATACACGTGCTCTAGGGTCGATCATGGCTGGACTGATGGACGAAACTTTAGATGACGAAACTGTCGTCAGCCGGTCGGGAGGAATTTCAAGCCGGGCGAAGAAATCCATAGAGTGGCCAGCGGAGGTGATTGATTTCATGACACTAACAATGACAGCGCCCGCGAGTGAGCTTGCTGAGGTGCGTCTTTTGTCTCCTGAGACCGAGAAAGAAGCTGACCTGATAGCACCCGTTTGTCAGACATCCGGCCCAACCCAACGAGCTGATTTCTTTGGTAGGTCTCGCGCTGGTGTCCTCGTGCCGGTTCTATGATTTGCGAAATAGCTATCTGGGTCTTCGCTCAACTTCCTAGCTGCTATTGGACATTTGCTGAGGAGAAATGTTCGACCTTTGGGGCAGGGTGGATCAACGAATTGGCCAGCTCAGCTTGTCGAGACTGCATTTGTAAGAAAAACAATATGAAATACTATTTCCCAGCCGCTACATACTTCCTACTTGTCTGAACAGCCTTGATTCAAAATTCAGCCTCGTCCTCCATGCCACTCTCTACCTCATCCTCCGTGCTACTCTCTGCCTCGATCTCCGTCTCGATGTCAAGGACTTTGCTCTTGGCCTCGTGACCCTCCATCCTCTCACGTGGGGCTTCGATCAAGTTTTTGATCTTGCGACTGATTTCCTGGAAATCGCGGAAGAGCGTCTCTGGAAACGCAATGGTAACAGTCATAAATATCTCATCGTCGCCATCGTGCAAGTGAACCTTGGTAAAATTGTATTTCAGAGGCCACTTTCTCTTCGACGCTAGTCTGATTACACCACGGATGACTTCGCTAGAGGCTTCGAAAGTGAGATTTGGTTGGAATTCGATTCCCGCCGGTCCGATCTTATGTCGTATGTTCAGTGCTAGCTTGTTAAGCGATCTGGCCTCGCTACCCGTATGAGAAACGGGATTTGGCTTCTGTTCGGCACAATTGCGTTTGACTACAAATGTGAGCTACTAGTTCGCACGTCCTCTCCAGCTTAGGGACAACGAACCGTGGCGATCTGGAGAGGGAAACCTTGCCCTTTTTTTTGTCATTGTCGACGATGTCGCATCTGCTGCTTGCGGGACAGCGCCAGGAGCTGTATAGACTTTTTCTGTCAATTCGTTATGATTGGTAACTGGCTGCTTTGCCAACATGTTCAAATCGCAGACGGAGGTGGTTCGGGTGGTTGATTTGTTGTGGTGAATGATTGATGCTTGAAGTGTAAGGGCTTTGAGAGTCAATTTCTTAGGCCAGGAAAGATCGTTGTGCAGATTAGTCCAGTGAGTGTTTCTGGTCTTATATATGCCAGTCGAGCGACCTTATCCTCTGGTTTGGTTTTAGAAACTAGGGAAGCCGCATTTACTATCATGCAAAGAGGCAGTGATCAGGCTGTGTATTTCATGCATACCTGGGAATCAAACTCAGAGCTTCGGAGAAGCCGATAGAATTGCACACCGCGCATCAAAACGAACCCTAGCTCGTCACGGCACCATTCCCCAATTGCTCGAGCCTCTCTTCGTTGGCCCGCAGCCATGTTCAACGAAGTGATACTTCCTAGTGGCATCAGTGCATCTGAATACAAAAGCTGACAATAAAAGGCAGGTACGCTTAGATACGGGGCGGTGCTGAGGAGCTCACGCTTCAACCAGGACGCTTCTAACTTTGGTCCGAGTCATTGTCCTCCCTCCTACTTTCTGCCTTCTTGTTTCTGCCAAGAAGAAGCGCTCTATTGATGTCATCGTTCCATGGTAGAAGAGGCGTGGTGACCGATGATTTCAACGTCGGTCTGCCCCGGGCCAATGACACTTTCGTACAGCTCCTATGAGGGCATAGCCGGTTGGAGGGAGGAAGGTGGTAAGGCAGGCTGGAGTTCCTGTGACGGAATAGTCCGTGAGCACAATGGCTTGAGGATAGCGTTACAGCCATCACAGGATGTTACTCTGCTGGGTGATTCGATTACCCATTCAATATTTCATCATGCTTCCCAGAAATGCCTCATGACCGAATTCACGACCTACAGACTCATGAAACGATACCAACAGCCTGTCGAGAGCTATCATGAACTTTGCCGTATTGGCGATAACCCTGACTCGTCAAGACAAAGGAGTATCGGCGTCTCCGCGACTGATCCTGCCCCTGGGCCGCTGAGCTTCGATCAACCTGCCTGCATATGGCACCTTCCTGGCACGCAGAGAAGACCCCTGGCTCCCTGCATGGCAGTTACTGTCGGCATAGAGGGGATGATGGCCACCACCCGCATTGTCTGCCGAGATGAAGCCCTCGAATACTTTTCACAATTTTAGACAAGTCGATCGCCACCAAACCACCCAGTGCATGCACGTCCTTGCAACTACCTCGCAGCAGAACTCATTTCCGCAACTGCTCAAGCACACGGGTCTGCAACGCAGCCATACAGTCCAATACTCCCCCTAAAAGTATTGATAACAAGGAAGACTGGAGGCTTGTCGGAGGAGCAATACACGACAAGGATGGCGTCGTCATGACTGGGATGTTTAAAGTCTCCAGCCATCCTTATTCCAGGCTCATCTCCTGAAGAGGCAGTGTGACTCTTTTTCAACCAAGCAATTTCCGCTTCGCTCTCGTCTAATAGAAAGACTGGAATCAAGCCTTCCGACCGGACTGGTCAACCCGAGTTCTTTATTGCCTGGACTGCCTCGAGAGGCACATCAAGGCGGCATCGTCAAATAGCGTATGGCGCGATAAATTAGTAAAGTGCCCAGAATGCAACGAGCCCATGGAGCACGATGACGTGAATTTCTGGACCGACACAGAAACCTTCTCAATATTCACGTCTCGTATGGCCAGCGACGCAATGACAAATTTGCCCAACTTCTTTTGGTGTCGCAAGCCGGGATGCAAACCTGGGCAGAGCCACGAAGCGGCAAAGACACAGCCGATGATACTGTGTGTGGCGTGCAAACAGCGCTTCTGCTTCCAACACACCGTCGCATGGCACGAGACTATGTCATGTGAAGAGTACGAATTCTTCGTGACCCGGATAACTACCGGAGCCGCTTAGATTTGGAGATCGAGTGGGCCGAGCTAGAGCTAGAGGACATGATGCTGGCACGCCAGTTGCAAGAAGACTTTGATTAGGAACTTGCTCAAAGCTTTCTGAGTACCGAACAGCAGGTGGAAGCGCGGTAAGTCGTTGATCGAGAACGAGCTGTGAAAGCTGAACAGGAACGGGAAAAGCAACGTGTGGCTTGGCGAGCTCGACAGTAAGCTGTCGACCAGAGCAAGCACGAGGAGTCAGCAAACTTGCAGACTTTCAGGCAGACCACTAAGCCTTGCCCGAAGTGCAGGAGTCCGACCGAGAAGCACTCAGCCTGTCTGCATATGACTTGTACCAAATGTAGGCATGATTCTTACTGGTGCTGTCTGGGAAGATATCGAAACACGACCCGGAGTGTAAAAAGCGTGGGAATTGGGGTAGTGCTCCATGGTAATCGCCAGAGAAAGACAGGTTTGGGTCTTTAGTGGCATATCAAGCGCGGTGTGTCAGCCGGCGGTGCGCGAGGTCTTGGAAAACAGCGCTTGAAATAAGATATCACTTCCCGAGAAAGAGTAGGATTCAATGTCTTGAACTCAGTTAGTCCACTACAAGACCCAATCTAGCAGGATGCCTAAACAAACACCTGACTCGGCGCCAAAGAAGCCGAAGCACTTGATAGGGAAGTACTCACAGTATTGCTTCCAGCTTACCCTGCTTGGGTACCTTATTTGATCAGACGCTCAGGTCCTCAGGGTTTTGAGCCATGGTGCCTAACGCATCCAGAATGGAAGCGGGTTACCGGTAGAGTAGAGAGATGTTACAGGCATGCACTGTATTGATCCTCTTGGACGGAGTAGTTCTTATTACGCTGCGTTCTAGAGTCAAATCCTCACAATTGTAATCGTAAACGTGTGTGAACTGATCCCCGCTATTTGTGAAGCTATCATAGAACAAAATATGGTCTACGGAGGTCGAGAGATATAATTGAGTAACCGAATATATGTAACTCTCACTATGTTTTTATTGATCTATCGAAGTAGTAATCGTTATAATCACTTCCGAATTCGCACAAACGTGCTCATAACAGTTGCCAATTTTTTCGAGATCACAAAGGGGCGTCCTCTCGTCTGTGGTAGATCTAAAGGAGTTCTTGTCCCCATTTGAGCCATGCTAGACCTAGTACATCAAATTATGAGAACCTAAAACCCAGAGTCGCAAGGGATGGCTTAGTGGAGCGATCGACTGGGGGCGGACCGTTACCGCCTTGTCCCAGGGGACAAGGCGCACACTGCGGAGAATATCCTGGCAATTCTGCCATCCCTCGCAGTGAGCTCTCCCCTGGGAGCTCAGTGGCAGGGTTTGGCGGGGTTGGCGTCCCCGCCGTTGTGTTGTAGTAGTGATGCTGAATAACGACAGGTGTTCGGCTCGACGAGTCCGTAAGAAACTGCTTGAACTGTGCGCATTTGTACCTTGAACATATAAACTGGTCCACTACATTTTCGGATTTCCCATCCAATTTTCTCGGCGACCGTCGGCGACCGCACAGAGAACATTCAGGGTTCGCATGTAGTACCGCGGAAGACAGCTTCATTTCTTAAGATATCCGCCTTTTTGTCATATAGTCAATGTGTAATGTCTTTGAGAATAGTTGAGCATTCTTTTCTGAAGGATAAAAGCCCCATAGATGTATTTAGGTACCAAAGGAGAAACTCGATAATGGCAACAGTTTAAGGCCCATAGGAAACCTGAATCGGGGCCTCCGCTTTCTAGTGTATTGTCCTAAGATATTGCTATTGTCCCAAGACTGGTCCACCATTGATCCTAGATCCGTTCCCACGAACTGCCTATATCTTGATGGCCGCCTGCTATGAGAATTGCAGCCGTAGTAATCGAGCACGCCCAGCAATGAAGGCGTGTAGTCATTCGCACTGGCTCAGTCTTCTCAGCCAAGGCAGTGAGACGCAACTTGTGGTGACAGACAGGCTTGAAAAACTTGCAAAATTCATTCCAGATCCTGATGCCCAGCAGCCGAGTCTATTTGTGCTAATCGGCAATACAGAGAAAATCGTAGCGCTCAGGAAGCTTTTCGGCGTGAAAAAGAACAGGCGAGCAGAATCCCGGCGTGCCATAGGTGAAATACATTTGCATGTGGATCCGTCGACTACTTTCAATAAGCGCCCATTGCTCGTCGCCGAGGGTGATTTTAATCGAACCCTCAACGAGAAGGTCCATACCAAGAGCTGTCATGATGCAGTGAGCAGGACTATTCAACGATCAAGACACGGATCGAGTATCGAGCGAATCTCTAGTGGGATCTATGCGCAACTTCTATTTCCATTTACTGACGTTTTTTGTTTCTTCTCTGATGATGTTGGCGGGTTTCGGCAGGTGGCGCGCTGTCTAGGAGAGTGGCTGGAACATGGCTGCGCTTCGACAACTCCGCCAGGCACACAGCCCAAGATCGTCGTTATAACAGAAAAGATCCCGATGGGAACGACAAGCGAGAAGAGGGCCAGGGAAACCTTGCTCTGGCTTCTCAGGCGGGAAACTAGGAGGGATCCACTGGAACAAGTATCATCGATTGACGTAATCGCGCTTTTCCCGAGCGGTTCTATATCCCCCGATGCCCGCCTTCGGCCACTTAAGGAGCTCCTCCTGAATTGTTCGGACCAAGTACGGGAGATCAGAGATGAATCTCGGTATCTCTTTTCGACAACTCACTTTGCCGCATTCCTTGATTACGCATGCGAGCACTTCGCGAGCACTACCAAGGAACCTTTCGATTTCATTCGGGCGTCGAGAGTTCACAACCCAATTGCTGCGAACTTAGAGGAGCATTTTTCAACTTTCTTTCAAAATATAAAGTCGGCGCAAGAGCTGGCTGAGTTCGCAGCTCCAGTTCTTGGATCGAGCTTGTTATTGGATAACTACCCGCCAGATGCTCACTGTGAGTCAACTATTCCGCCTGTCAGCTGAGGCATTCAACTAATTTACCTCCTCTAGTCTTCAATCCATTAGACGTTTTCAGGACACTATATAAGGATGCCCTTCTAAAGGTGAGCAACCAGAGGGTTATAGGATTTGACCAATCAAGGGACGTTATGCTTCGAAGCGGTTTCATCGACATGGTCCGGGATTATTTCGAAAGCTTCTTTAAGGCGATGACCGGAGGCCCGAGGCGTTCGGCTGAAATCCATCAGTCAAATCTAGGCCGTTTTAGGACTTTCTGGTGCAACATCCATAGTGAGCGGACCTGTTTCTCATGCGTGCGCCGACGGCCTCAGCATAGGTTACAGTGCAGGCACATGATCTGTGAGAACTGTATTCTAGTCTTCGGCCACTGTTCCGCAGAGGACCCTTGTCTCTATGGCATAGAACAATGCTTTCTGTGTAAAGAAGAGATGCCTGAAAAGGTCGAGATAAGAGTACATCCACCAACGGCCGGCATTGGAGTGTTTTGCATCGACGGTGGTGGTGTACGGGGGATAGGGCCGTTAAGACTGATGAAAAGGATACACGATAGCATTGGTCTACCAGTCCCTTTCCAGAGACTGATCCGGGTGGCCTTTGGAGTCAGTTCAGGTACGCCCCCCTCCCCTGGGAGTTGTTTCGGCATCTATGTATGCGCTAACAGAGACAGGCGGTCTAATCATAGCAGATATTTTTCTTAACGGGTGTTCTATCGATAAGTCGACAGAGAGATTTGAGAAGCTCGCAAAGACAATCTTTCAGCGGCGGGAGTTCCCGGACATGCCATTCCTGCCTCGAGGTTTGAAGTCCCGGATGAGACAAATCATGGGGAATTTTCACCTGCTCTCTTGGATTTTTCGTATGCTTGATTTAATAGTCTCGTACTTTGCTGATGGTTTGTACCCCTCGGAACACATAGAAGCGGCTTTGAAGGAAGCATTCGGTACCGAAAGAGGCATACTCGACCTATCATTTGCCACGAAAACCGGAACACGAGTCGGCTTGCCAGTTGCAACAGTCAGTGAGAAACCTTCCTGTCGTGTGTTTACAAATTATAACGGCGCGGGTGAGCGTCACCAAGATCGAGGTAAGCCTTCAAACGCGTTTGCTATCTTAACTTCTAGCTCCTGATCAGATTTCTAGACTACATTGTGAGAACGCAGGATGGATTTGAAAATGTGAAATTATGGGAGATGTAAGCTAGACTCCCCTGTTCTAGGTCGTGCAATATTATTGATTTGTTTAGAGCAAGGGCTGTATCCGCTGCGCCAGGGTACGTTTAGGACATCTCCCCATGCTGTTAAGCTCTAACAAGCTTGCAGATTTTTCCCTCCCAAAACCATTCGTAACGTTGGGACCTTCCAGGACGCAGGGCCTTTAGAGAACGATCCATTGATTTCGGCGCTCTCTGAGGTAGGAGCCATGTTTCCCTCAGTTGAAGAGCCAGACTTTGTCGTCTCTCTTGGTACTGGAGAAACAGCGTCAAACTTTGACGACTCTACAAAATATACGCGCAACATCTGGAGACATGGAACTTTCCCTAGGCTATGTCGACTCTTCTGGGAGAAAATGCGCGATCAGAAAATGCGACAAGTATTCCAAGGTAATCCCAAATATCACCGGCTGAACCTTCACTTCCACGATGAAGAACCGAGGCTTGACGATACAGAGAGTATTCAGGGCGTCAAACTAAAAGCGCAGGAAGATCAGACCTTATCTCGTGCAATCCAAGAAGTCGCTCACTGCATCTTAGCCTCCCTATTCTACTTTGAGCTAGATACGATCCCAGAAAGATCAGAAGGAAATCATATTGCTCGCGGCCGCATTCTGTGCTCTTTGCGGCACGAAGATACAGCCTTTCGCATTTTATTTGACCGACTATCCCGCAAGTCGGCTCAGTTCTTGCTCGATGGATGCCCAATAGGAATTGCGAACGACCCCTCTAATTTTGCCAGTGACGGCAATTTCCGGAAAAGTGTTCAATTGAAGACCCCTGGTCGATTCACGATATCTCTGAAACAGGAGTTTTCTATGCCATTTGACATTAGCGGATCGCCGTTCTCAATCACGAGGTTAATAGCTGCCCAGAGTCTAAAGGCTGTCTTTGGTAGACCGGATCACCGTAAGAGAAAGGCTCAGATGGAGAACGACAGTTCAAAGAAAAGATCAAGGCGGTTCACGTAGATGAGATGCTATCCTATGCAGTAACAGCATACTGAACTGTGTTATCTGCTTACTTGTCTGGCTCTTTGTGCATATTTTGGCCATTAAATGTCCGTCGTTGAACATCTTTACTTGATTTCTTGAATAAATATTTGTCAATGAGCCATTATATTTATAGGTAACACGAGACTTACTCTCGGAGAAAATGTAACGATTGGTGGTAATGTGAAATAAATTATCCGCTCATGTTGAGTTTCCGTTTTTCCTGTTCTTTGAAACGAGAGGACCAGTATAAATCTTTTCCAAACATGTGTCGATCAGCAAGTAAAGGGGTTGAATTTGTTTTACATGCCGTCCGCCCCGTATTGATAGGCGACCAATCTATTCATGTCTGGACTCAAGAGGAGAAGCTACTCTACTTTGGCCATCGCTGCAACGAATGCGAAGTCCATATTCTATTGGCCTCTGTGTCCAGGAAGAGGCATTTCATGGCCTTACCTGTGGCGGCAAATCTTTGTGGAGTAAGGATGTTGTAGCTCAGAGCGTGTGTGATATCCGCCGTCGATGGAGGCTCAATCTTGTTTGCATAGAAGACAGCGAGGCTGATGATCACCAGGGTCAGAATCCATCAAACATGAGCCTTACTCAGGGGCGTTTGGAGAGACGGATCTGAAACATGCGGAGTAGCTCAGGGAAGTAATCGACTAGGTTTTCGTCTAGGAACTGACTTGGCTATGGTTTATCTCGCTCAGTCCTAAGGCAAGTGATCAGTATGACACAAATCTAGGTTCAGCCTATTCTCCGCAGGTAGCAAGATGATGCACAATATGCCGTGTGTTTCAAATTTATACATATCCCTATTATCTCCAAGATGCAATAGTGCAGACATAATTGGAATGAGATGCATACATCCCATGTAACGTGCCGTGATGAAAGTCACTCCTCTGCCTCTTTAGCTGGATCTGCCTTTTGCCACGAAAGAACTAAGTCCGACATTGCTATTGTCTACTGCTGAGGCTGATGGGAAAAGATAGCTAGGGCAGAGACACGAACTCATCCAGGTCATCTCATAAGTAAAGCCTTTTCATTATGGTTAACTGCGTTGGCAGGCTATCGAAGCACCTTGGATGCAGGGCTTAACCGACTCCTTGATTTCGGTTTCTTCCTGGATTAGGTTACGGTACTAATCCCCTGATATGAGCAGCGCTTCAAGAATTGATGTCAATCAACGGCCTTCTACGCTTAAACGTCAGGCTGACGCGTCTCCACTATCATTCTGTAGGCATCATAGCAAATCACCAAATAATCCTCGAACAGGCTTAAGTGGTTCATTGTCTTAGTTGTTGCTACTTCAAGGTCCGCAGTGCGTTGTAAAGGACCATAAGTGATGAGGATGGAAATAGGAGATTGATCCTGTGTTTGTCGTCTCTAATGCCTATCCTATAGAAGGAGAGTATTAACAATGAAATGACAAGGGAATACAGCTGGATGACATCTTAGTACATGGTTGATGGTAATAGTGTTGAGCTCTGATCGTAACCATAATAGTGTCGCTTCTGTAGAGATGCCTCTGTTCTGGGGACTAAGAGTTCAACCGTTGAGTTTACCATTGTAGCCACTTCCAGGAGTATGAATGCATTGTAGAAACACATCTCAGATAAGGCACACTGCAAAAGTGAGATAGGGAGGCAGACTTCACAACACAAGAAGCCTGGGATTGATTAATAGCATGACTTGATCTAGTCAAAGTAACATCGTACACTAGTCTCAGCCCTTTCAGGTCAGGGATATTTAAATGTGATCATGAAGTCTTAGCCACGATGGTGACTATGAAGACGTATAGGCGAGGAATCGAATATGTATAAAGGAGGAGCTGCATGTCATCCAGAAACCACCTCTGAGACAACCTCAACTTTCTCTTCAACGCCAACACCACGGCTGCCATTTCAGAATACAATTGAGCAACTGAGGCCTGACCATCATGCATGAAATTGCTCCGACGACCACAGACTGGCCACATTCTCAGACCTCTATGCCGGCCGCGCCTTTCAAAGAGAGTATATATGATTTTCTGCCCGCTGATCAGTTCTTGCTCCCCTTACTCAAGATATGCTGGTGCATATCTTTATCTTTCAGCTAAATCAACCTAAAGAAGGACTTACTGGCAATATCCTGGGAGTAAATAGCTCTCCAGGAACGAATAGTTCGTCGATTCCTTTGGAGGCAAGACACTTTCTATAGATCGACAAATATTCTGCGTTGCAATCTCAACCGTCACTAAGGTCAGCCGACCATTTCGTCGTTCCCCACCTGGCGCCCTCCTCCGGCGGCTCAAATCCCATTATGCCATCACAGAACACGCAAGACCAACATTGACTGGTCCAAGTTACGGTGCTGACTATTTGTTAGCAGTTCTGTTCACACTACACAACGGCATCCTACCGTAAGCACTCAAAGCGAACGACGATACTAGGCCCACGTTCGTAATAGCCGCAAGTTCTCGACCGGATCCAATCTCCGACTGCACCCTCTTGAGAAACCGCTCATATGCAAGTCCTTTTGCCCGGATTGTGGAAAGTTACTGAAAGATGTACAACGTTGAAGACTCACCGCCAGAACTTTCATGGTAGCTGAACAAGAGCAATGAGACAGTGAAGGAAGTACAGGAGGCAATAGACGCAACACGAAGATGGCCATTTCTTGAGGATGCATAGCGCAACGGCAATGGAATCTATTTGAAATAACCTCTCATTAAGTTAAATATCTAATCGTGTTAAGATCTAAGTCTGTCTACGGCCCTAGGAAAGGAGCTGTAGAGCGGTGCTCAATAGTGTTATGCTTATCGCGCAGCAGAGGCCCCCTATAAGAAGCCCGTACGTGTCTCCAGTGTGTACATGGATCCAGGAAGTTAGCAGTGGAATCTTAGATTTCAGAACGCAAAGAATGACGACTGGTACTATAAATGGAATGCAGCATAACAAACCACAGACAAAGTGTGTCAATGATCTTAAAAGCCTCAGGCCGAGAAGGCCACCAGCGAAACAAGAGAGCCAGCCAAATGTAGATGCAATCGAGAGGACGACCAAAAGAAAGTTTAGTATCAGTCCAGCCATCGTACTATACTTTATACCGGCTGTCGTGACTCTCTTCAGAGGGTTCTCAAGAACCTGGATGTCGGTCAGATTAATCCCGAGAGTGAGTTGAACATTTTCCGGTAATATGGTGGAGACGTTTATTGGTAGGGAATCACAAGATACGTTGTGAACGAAGCCAACGCAAAATTCCTTCGTGCCTACGGTGAAGTTTCTTGGCATCAATGATTCGATGTCCCCAGGAAGAGAGGTAGCGGCTGCTGTCGCCACACTACGAGCCTGACTTATCAAGCTCGGAATGGCAGTTGCGATGGCCCCGGCGGCCCCCGCTAGCTCAGACTGAACGGGCTGAAAAGAGATATCCTTTGAAATGGCGCTTCGCTGATGTAATTGGTTGATTAATAGTGTGTAATTAAACTGTTGAGATTAACTTTTGCGCTCGTTGTATCAAGCTAGTTAGTGACAACTTACCTGCAACGTCAGGACTCCCGCCTTCTCATTAGATTTCTTGCCAAGGGCCAACGCTACTAATATAACACAAAGAGAAAAAGAGAAAAATATGACTGCTAAGGTGATATTCTTTAGTCTCTGCCAAGCCATAATGCTGTATATGTTTTTTGCCAAATTCTCAAATTTGCAGTGTATGGCCCCTTGCCTTAAATACAGCCACATGTGGTGCTTGGGAGCGGGCCCAAAACTTGTTCAAGTGCCTTGAATTAGGCCCTACTGCGCTTGGTTTGGACCGAGCCCATATGTTATCTTACGTCATCTTGTTATCCCCTATAATCGGAAAGCGTTCAGCCAAGATTCAGCATCCCTCAAGCTACGTGACTTGTACTTGTACTATGAACACCATAGATCTTTATAAACGCCTGGTACGCTTCTTAACGCCAAGCGCGCTGACTGCTGGAGAAGAGCTGCATTCAGCATTGATGATGGCTTAAACTGAAACTTAAAGTTTTGGTAAGAAGAAAGCCGAAGTTAGATGCTATTCCGTCTTTTGAGTAATTTCCGAGTAGCGCGTATAAGCCTGGTCATAATATGTTCACCCGTCTGCTAACCATTGTAGCGCAGGGTTGCTGCATTCCCGACTAGTTTTCAGGTGCTTATAGAGATCGGCCATCAGCTAACAACAGTAAAACTTGGCCGCTGACACAAGGCCTATTCGCACCCCACGAAATGCTATTCTGCAAAAAGAATCTGAGCATCCTTATGTGGATGAGTATTAAACTGTACGATACAGTGAAAGGCTTATATTCGCTTCTCAAGGGGGATGAGTTTAAATTGAATGAGGAGCTGTAAATAGAAATTTGAGCCTGACCTTGACCGGGAAGGCAAAGAGATCAATCGTCAGAGTTCAAATAGGTGTAGTATACCTGAAGAGGGTTCGGCCCCGGACTCTTTTGAGTACAGTATAGGCAAAAGTTGGGCTTGGTTAGGTAGCATCGAGAGATCGAGCGGGGCTTTCAATTGTCGAAGATGCTTGATGCTTTTCTGTCAGGGCTTTGATATGTGCAATCTGAAAGAGCCCTGCCGGCGCCACACATAGCTTCGCTAATCGAGCGCATGACTCTTTACGTTGTTGCAACTGCTCCTTCTAGCCAGCTGCAGCCTGCCCGCAAGACATTGACTTTGTCCCGTTCACAGATTAGATTCCAGGCTCACAGTGTACCAAGAAGCCACGACAGGTCTTTGCTTAAAAGAATCAAGCTCCAAGTCACCCTGCTCCTGTCTATATAACTACAGCCTTGAGACGAACTGGATCATGGCTAAAGTAGTTTACGAGTGTGGGAAGACTGTCAAAGGAGAGAGCGCCCTGGCCCAGCATAAGCAAGACTCGTCGAGATATTGAAAAAGCGTTAAGCCTACTGGATCAAACGATTATATTATATCCAGAGGTCTAGTTAGTCATATAGCAGATAGAACCATCCCGCTACAATCATGATTCATTATTGCTAACTATCATCATACTTAAACAGCCAACGATCTTTGGCCCTGTTCCATCTTCTTCTCGTTATCCACTCATTCAATTTGTGAGAGCCATAGAGTCGATCAATGATAATAGGAGGAAGCAAAAGGAGCGAATCCAGACGAATAAGATGGATAATAGGACTGCTTCGGAATTACCACAGTTCAAGGTTACCGATTATGGGAAGCTATATTTGTCGGGCTTGGGGGACAAAGACTAGAGTCTCTACGATAAAGATTGTAGCTGATGCGGCCATTATGCTGATAGTATGGTCTTCTGATAATCTGTGAAATATAGTATAAAGTCCGCGAAGATAATGCTAAGATATATAGCGATTCGTACTCCCTCCACATCTAGAAAAGCCGAAGATCTACATTATATCAACTCCAAGCCTCTGGGAGACTATACGCCTTGACGAACTAGAATTACTTTGCCTCTTGAACGTCGTAAGTGGGGGCTATAGAGGGCCTGGAGCACATAGAACAAGACTGGACTGGAAGAGGCGGGAATAGGGATGAGGAGAGTGAAGAGAACGACGACGAGGAGGACAATAAGGTATGCTACCGAATCTAAGTGGTGAGATACATGCTTGCAAGTGTACCGGTACAGTAGCGAGAGCACCTAACATCTCTTATTGCTTTTTGATGAAAGGTGCCTTCTTAAGTGCCTTAGCTTGGGTTTCCTAGATTATCCTGCCATCCTCCGCAAGCACCAAGCCGAACTCCTCCAACAGCTCCTCTACGCTCTACTCCCCTTTGCGAATGGCCTGTTTGTACTCTTCGTCAGTGCCGAACGTTGCCACCCGCCATACTACCTTCCACTTTTCGATTGTAAGAATAGCCTTAGGGTCATCTCGCCTTACGTCTCTGGCGACCATGTAAAAGGAAGAGTGAGTGGCATGACCTAAGGTTGGCTTATGAAGATAGATAGAAGAGAACTTTTTAAACGTTCGAAAATAATACACTATATCCTAAGCTTCGAGTTTGTAGAGGAGAATGATCATTGTTCTGCCCGGTGTAAGGTGTTCGAGGCCTAGAGCCAGTTGGGTGGTCTTCAGCCTATCTCCCTCGTGTGTTTCTTGGTATAATGCTTGGGTTAGAGTATGTATTTGGAGAATATGACCATCATAGATAACTAAATCGAAGACCTATGTCTCTTCAATTTATTGTGGAAGAAAGTTCCTCATATCTGGATACTCTGCTGGAATATTTATGACACCTATATCTTTAGCGAGCATTATGATATCTAGGAACTTGACGCAGTCTTTATATTCTTTATTAAGAAAGATATTATAACCTCCGTCCAAGGATGGCAGGCTGAAGCCAAGAGCCTTACAGCCTGTGTTAAGGTCTGTTGCGCTTGTGAGAAAGCTACCTGGTGCCATACACATATTGAGGACACTCCTAGGCCTCGTCTTGGTGGCAAAGTCGAGAGTGGTATGGTAAAGCTCCTTAGCAATCTTCTTCATCAATTTAAAGTGATAACCAGATGTCTGGTCATCCGTTTTGTCGGCATTTTTATGCTAGATCTTAAAGTATATATCGCCAGCCGGATTTTCCTATCCCTTTCAATTCAATCTTAGTATAGAACTTGGAGCTAAATCACGTTTCGTATAAGCTTTTTCGATTTACCTTTTGCCACAACTCCGCCAGTTTCTGGAACTCTAGAACCCAGTCTAGCAAATAGTTTATTATAATGCTGGTATTATATTGTTTCCACTGGTCGGCGGGGCATAGAACATGCTGTGCTATAGGCTGAAGACCGGCTCTAACTAAAGCCTTATCGCCAACTTGAGTCCTTAGGCCTTGAGATAGAGACGCTGTGGCTATATCCATTTGGCGGGTTATACTGGCACAATGATAAGTTCGTCCATAATATGGCAGTTGAGTTGCCTATTTAAGAGATGGTTACTGCTTCAAAATTTCTGATGCGGAAAGAAAGAAGAGAAGCATTGCTAAAAGGCTGTGATGCCATATGGATATGGGGGAAGATCGTGGGGTAGTTTTCTGTATGACTTTGGGCGGTAGTTAGGCTTGCTCTAGTAAGCGTGTCGATTCTTATATAGGAGTAGCTTTTAATTCACTATTATATAGAAGTCCTAAGGCTATTAAGAAACGTAGTCTGCTGAATATGATGGGGCGTTCCTTGGCTGCTTAAGGTAAGCCATACTTCTTTTACCTTGACAGGTAGACTTATGTCTAAGGTAAAGGGAGCGACGACTCTGATGGTGATGGGATGTCTAACTGCTCGTAATAACCCACTAAAGAAAGGTCCTATAGCGGATAGCGGGCTCTCATGGAAGCCTAGAAAACATATAGAAATTCCGAGGGAATTTGTCCCCAGCAAACTGCGGTGGGTGCCTTTATTAGGCATTGGTCACGTATATACCTCTTGTTACAACTATTTTCTGCAAAGCTACCCAAGCCACAGGTTATCTAAAACTTTAGCGACCCTAGTTCGCCTTTTACTATGGCACTTGAGGATAAGCATTAATAAAATGCCATTTACAAAAGGCTTTGCAGGCATTCTTATATATACTGTAGCGCCTTTTCAAGGCTTGATAGGAAGCTAATCCACGCGAGAGAGCATGATATGCAATGTGGGGGGAGGGGGTTTTGAATCTGGCTTAAGCTGATAGATAGTTGATGACCCGTGCAAGGTCAGCTTGTTAGTACATTAGGCAAATTGGTACACAGTGTGCAAAACCATAGACTGTGTATAAGCCAAAAGCTGACCCAGTTAGGGAAAGTTTCGGTACTAAAACATGGACGCTGAACCTGGGCATTACTGAACTGTAGCGCAATGTTATCGTCAGTTTGCAATCGGATCCTGGGACAATTAGAGTAGTCTTTCGATAGACGCTAGCAGTTTAAAGATCAAGTACCTATGAGATTTCCATGTGATTTATGATCCTGACATTGCAAGGCCTTTTTATGCAATCAATTTGTGGCCTCAATCTAGGAACAATTCTGTTATTAGTCGTTATGCCGCGTCAGCTGGCGCTAACAAAATCAGCGGCCCAGCGCCATACTACCATAACTAAAGCTGCGCTAAATGCTCAGGAGACCCAGCATCGATAATTACAAGCTAGATACTTCGATGGGAGAAATATTAGGATAAGGCCGAAGAGAAACATTTCGACCTTTCATTCAGCATCCATCGATGATACCTATTTCGAGACACTAGTATACTGCTCTAGGTCTGTTCTCGGTTTTGAGATGGTGGCCCTATGAGGCAAAATCGAGGCGTAATCTCCCGAGATCCCAAAATAAGGCCACTACCAATTCAAACGGGCCAGACTTTTACGCCACGTAGCTTATATCATAGTGAGCTGAAGAAACAAGTCGGGTGTAGCCTACATACTAAAATAGGATTTCGAGTAGCCGAAAAGTTCGAAAATCCCAGGTCCCCGACAAGTCGACAGCATAGTCTACCCGAGAACCTCGAAAATCCGAGGTCCCCGAAAAGTCAACACCGTGGTCTGCTCGAGGTCCTCGAAAATTCTGGGTCCCCGACAAGTCGACAGCATAGTCTACTCGAGAACCTTGAAAATCCGAGGTCCCCGAAGAGTCAACACCGTGGTCTGCTCGAGGTCCTCGAAAATACTGGGTCCCCGAAAAGTCAATAGTTTAGGCTGCTCGAGGACCCTGAGCAGCCCTAATTCTAGAGATATCGACGTAAACTGCCCAATCATCGTCACCTGACAATGCTAGCCTTAACATTATCAATTTACCCTAGCTAATCATCTGCGTTCCTCCATCGTCAACCAGATTAAGGTGGCTTTCATCGTTTCAATAATTATTGATATATTTCTGGCTATAAACACACATGCCGGATCTTGAATTGATGAGAACAAACAAATCTGCCCTAAGTTTGATAAATGTTAACCTCGTCAGGACTTTGAAAGATGGCAAGGCAAGACCAGATACAGCATAGGATGAGGACACGCATAGTTAAGCCTAGAATCCTGTTGCAACCCCCGCCTTGCCCAAAAGACGTGTGTAAGATGGCTCAAAAGAAAAGGCCACAGTCTTCCTCAAAGTTCCGGTGACCATTGACCTGTCTCCTTGGCGCCTGTGAAAGCTGTACATGCTGGTCGGGCAGCTTCTGAGTTGCCACTTGCCCCGCCGATAATTTTCAGCAGAAAAATGGGGCCTCTAGGTCTGTATTGGTTCGACCTCAATACGAAAGATTGGAATAGACTTGAATCGGTCGTTGTAAAGCTCCTGCACCTTTTCGTTGATGAAAGCTTTCGTGTGTTCGAATCGTTCCTCCTCGCCATCGCGCAGCATTTGCTCAATCTTGAGTCCTGGCCCACTAATCTTGAAAGACAGGGCTGCGACGCGTTTCTCTGGGTGCACCTGGCTTATGAAATCCTGAAGTGAAGTTTCATGGAATGCGTGCTTTAGTCTCAGTTCTCTATACCAATGGTCCGCAGAGGTCGAACAACTAGAGAAAATAACGAAGGTGACGTTCGATATAGACTGACTGCCTGTCGTGTGGGCTGGTCGTTCAGTAGGCGCCGGCACCTTTGAGTTTTCCAATGCGACTTTCTGACGCTTGACAGGCTGAGTCGCAATGCTGCTGACTTTTGGGGGGCCCTGCTCGACATCTTTATCTGCCTGAAGCTTTCGCTTGCCTTTATACTTGATATTGTTGGATTCCTGACGGTTTAGGCGGAAGAAGAGTTGTTGGATTGTGTCTTTTATCCTGAACAAAATCAGGTCTTGCATATCGCTATCCATAACATTGAGCTTACGTTTCATGGTGAACTGAGTACTGCAACTCGTTGTAGAACTCGGAGGCCTGATCATCCGGCCAGAACACAGAGCCAAAGTCCCCTTTGTCCAAAAAGGCACAAGCCAACTCATGTAGGTTGCCCTGGTGGACTTTCCAATCAATCAATTCTCTGCCGCACATTCCGCTCTCCGTTCGGAACGTCCTTCTGAAGAGGTTCATTGTCTCATTGAACAGTTTGCAGCGTTCCAGATGACCGGCATGTGGTTGCTCTTGTCGTGACCCCAGCTTTGTTTTACCGTATCCAATCTTCGCGCGGAGATTATTTATGTTCCCCATGGGTCTGGCAGAGGATATCGACGTGGGTATGAATGACATGCTGAAGTCGCTGTAGTAACTAATGGTGTGGCTTTTGAAGAGTTCTGATATTTCAGTTGTGGGAGGCTTGTGAGATTTGAAGATTTAAAACTAGACAATGGCATGCAGGCCTGACTACTATTTATCTGTTTTTGTAATGTGTTTAGAAGTATGGCAGCTCATGGGTTGCCTCACCAGACTTCACCTATAACCGAGGCTGGATTTAGAGATAGGTAATGCAACCCAAGCTCCTTGACTTTACACGGGGCATTACCCCTGGAAGGTGAAGAGGCTTACACTATGAGTGATTTCCGAAAGAATGTATAGAAGATGCATTATTGCCAGGGAGAAGACTGTTGCACACGATCTGAGTGTTGGAAACACGGCTCATCTATCATGAGGCCAGTCCGAGAACATACGTCAGCTTGATATTCAGCAATGCTAAGTTCCTGTCTCCCCTGAACAGTGCCCCTTTCCTCTATGCATCTCATACAATATGAAATGGAACCCTGTTCTATGCTATAGGCAGGAGGCCATGCCTTGATACTCGGTTCAAGGGTCGAATCGAAAAGACCCTCGGCGATTCCGAAATGACGCGTGAAGGCACCCTCAACTGTCATGCGTTTAAGTGACCCTAGTCTGTGCATAAAGAAGGGGCAAGAAAAGTTCCAACTGTGCCATGTCACGCAATGTAATACTCAAAGGGATAGCCTTGTTAGTAGGCGTGGGGGAGGCAGTGTTGTCACGATATCTATTGACCCTGCAAGTTACTGTGCTCTGCATTGAAGACTTGAGATAGTCTAGACAAGGGATCGCATCAAGCGGCTGAGCAATCGACTCCCAAAGGGGTAGCCGAAGAGATCTTCGCCTCCTGGTCATTCAGGCGTTCTCAGAGTTCTAATTACAGTCAGTAACCTACACTTCCTCGAGTGAGCCTATGCATAGATACTCTCTGCGTTTCACTGCTGAGAGAAATCTACTGACGGATCGAGCATGTGGATGGCCCGACAACGTCATGAAAACTTCAGGAGGCCTCACACATGTCGTGATGAATGAGGGCCTCTCAGTGCCTTAGACTTCATGCCTAATACTACGGTTGCTCCAAATCAGACATCTCAGGTGGGTGGGTTATGGATGTGTCATCGGCATCGCCGATTGCAAACGTCTCATCAGATTTACATTCTCAATGCTCAGTAGGCATGATATAGCATTAACATGACCCGCCTCATCCTCGGGAACAGTGCGGCAGAAGTTTCACCTTACATGCGTTGAGAAGATTGCCGGTGGGACAGACATCTCTTCATGGAGGACCATGCTTGATAAATAGAAAAGGCGAGTGCTTCTCCGTGGATGTCTTCTAGACCTGCCTCCATACTATTTCTCCTGAGCTCACCATCATGGCCACCTACTATCAAGAAAATTCTGAATTGACTCTTCTCTCACATTTCAATACAGATATACTTCCATTTTTGGACATTAACAGGGAAGACCTTACGGTCGATCCGATGTCGCCTCCTAGTTCTACCAACCTTTCACGGGACATTCTTGTATATTCTTTTGAGGATCACTTTGAAGAACTTTCTACAGAGACATATTCTTACGAGAACTCGGTCTTTGACACTGAATTATTCTGGACAAACTTGAACCAGGAGGCAACATTTTCAGACTTCGAAACGCTCATCGAACAGGTCGATATTGATACTCTTTTGAAGGACTGGGTGGAACTGGATATGGATGGTTCTCCAAGCACAGAAAGGCCCAACATGGATTCTACTCACAACACGTCCACTTCCTACTCCAATTCCGACACAGAATTGATTTCGGTGGAGGGCGAGCCAATAGCTGTGAACCCAGCCCTGGCCATGGACTGCGGTCTGACAGTAGTAAATGGCATAACAGTCATTCCCCATAGCCCCACCGCTATACATATGTTTTCATCGAAAAGCGGCAAATTGGACACAGAAACCGAATGGCGACATGCGATCGATAGCTGTGAAACAGCACTCGGTGAAGAGATCAGCCACACAGACACAAACCAATTTGTGGAGCTGTCAGGATCGTATAAACCGGAATTTGCAACAGATTTAACTTCCAAGAGGCCTCAATCGCCACCATGCTGGGAATCGAATCTGTCATTCCTTACGCCGAATACCGAGACACATCACTCGCTCTCGCACAACGACAACGACAATGTGAACAATCAACAAGCCAATCTTCATCGTTCACCAGGTGTATCAGGGCCATGTACGGTACCGAGGGCTGCTTTGCCTCGATCTAAAAACTTGGCTTCCAAATCGTCCACATTGGCCAGTTCTAAGGAAATCGGAACGAAGCTGAAAGTTTGCAAGCGGAAAAGAAGGATCAAAAAGCCACAGGAACCTAAGGATAAGGTTGACCGTTTCCGGATTACTCGCATCATCCGGCAGAAAAGGGGAATCTCACGTGACTACCTTTGGAACCCACATTCAAGGACCTGGCAAGACTACAGGAAGCGGTATGCGGACGTTATCAAGATGTTTGAAACAAAACCAAAGTCCTTGTTGCAGTTGGAGGTCAAGGCCAATTGGGATGGATGGCCAGTTCGCTTGACCTGGGATTCAGACTCGCAAGGGTACAGCGGAATGGACGCGGACGGAGAGGCAATCTTAATTCCCTGGTGGAAAGTGCAAGGCATGCTTCCGGATCCTATTTATTATACTTTCCTGGCACTATAGAATACACAGCTTTCATTTATCGGTAGACACTGAAGAACACAAGGCGCATTTGGCTACTTTAACACCCTGCCAAGTCTTTTTCACCGACAAGGTATTCATCGTGACTTCGAGGATGTAGAGGAGGTCTCCGCAGTCTTGTGGATGCACAGTAGTAGAAGTTTGTTGCTACTATGACTTGAGCGCTTGGCCGTTACAGGTTCCTAAGCTAGGGGCCTGAGTGGCGCAGCGCAAGAGTCGCCTAACAATTCAAACAGAGCTTTACGCATGACGCCGGTCATACTCGTTGAGTATAGCTTCCAGCCTGTCATCCATGGCTTGTTCTTTCAGCCATATATCTCCCCTATATGGTCTCCCAGGCTTCATGTCCGCTTTAGATTTTAATATGTTGGAGATATTGTCTGTAAACTGACGGCACCATGCTTCTTCTTCCTCTGGGTTGTCCCAATGCAATTCAAAACGAGCCAATGCTTTGCCAAGTGGCATAGAACAACGCTCTTGGAGCTCAGAAATGCGCCCGCCTCCTTGAATGACAAGGGCATACATTCGTTCACGTGCTGGTTTCATCTGAGCAGCTTCGAAGGCATCATATAACTTGGGTAGCATAGCTTCGCACTCCGGAACCACCCATTGCGAAACTGATGTAAAAAATGACCTTGCCATCTCACGGGCAGAGTTGGTACTCTTCCAATAGACCAAAGGATTTTCATAAAATGCTTCGGGAGATGCCTCGGCTAACATGTTCGGGTTTGCAGCTAAAAACTCCGAAGCTGGTAGCATTCTCAAATCTACCAGGGACTTCTCGTTCCACATAGAAGGCTCGGCTACAAAAGCCGTCACTTCGCTGCCCAAGCAATGGTCAAGGTAGCGTATTGTCTCATTCGTCGTTAGGAGACTGACGACATTGAATGAGCAGACAGGGTTGAGTTGATCTGGCTCAAAATGAAAGCGAAACGACACCGAAATGTCACGAGGGAGATTGAAGGCCTTAGCAAACGCATTGTTCGATACACATATTGCCAGTTGCTCTTTACTGATTCGGGTGAAACGCCAGGTTGCCAACGTTGGCTCATCGATCACGCTCAACCGTATCTCCGTGACCACCCCGACCCCTGCAGCAGCACCACCACGCATCGCATACAGTAAAGACGGGTGGTGTGTCTCATCTACTTCAAGGATGGATCCGTCCCATAGGACGATGCGCCCACCGATGACCGACTGACACCCCAGCCCGTAGCGCCGAGCCAGGATAAGATCCCATCCAGCAGTCAAGAAATGTCCACCGGCTCCGACGCCAAAGCAGTCTCCATGTGGCACAGCCTTATGTTTATTTGCCAGAGAAATAATTGTTTGACCTAAGACACAGCCAGGCTCCAAGAGTAATATGTCATTTTCGACCCGTCGTCCAGACATACGCCCTAGGTTTATCATGATACCAGAGCATGAAGCACCATTAAAGTATCCATGACCGCCACTTTTCACTGAGATAGGAAAGCAATCATTGTAAACTCCGAGGTCCTTGAACAACTTCAAAGTCTGCACGACGCCCCATTCACTTCGTGGTGAGATCACGAGTGCCGGTATAGGAGCTCCTCGATCATGCATCACTGCTTCGGGGGGCAGGCTGCTGCCGCTGACCTCCTGGACCTGAATGCCTCGCTGGCTAAGCTTTTCTAGGATCAAAGCATAAATACTCCAAGCTTCCTGCTTCATTTCATTGTCATTGGAGCCGGGAGCCTTGGTCATAACGGCCTTGGCCCCGAGAGTCTGTGGAGGTGAAGAGCAAAGTCCAAGTAAACGACCAGCCCGGTTGACGAGCCTCACAAGATGATCGAGTAGCTTAGTCGTCAAAGGAGCTCTTATGGGCCCGTAGGATCTCTCTCCTTTGATATGATTCATGAAGGGAGCCATAGCAGAAGAAGCTATACAAGTAATAAGCTGTGGAGAAATAACTTAGACGCTTTGTTGTTCAAGTAAGCTGTAAAAGCGGTGCAGCATTTTTTCGCAAAGTAGCGGGCAAGTCCTGGTCTTTTATGTTGTAAGGAAGACATCACTATCTGCTAAAGGCTTGCCCAGTCCACAATCTAGCATCTTTCATCTAGGCTCTTGTAGTCTTATTTCATTGGCCCTTCACACCTCTACCAGCCCTTTATATATATTTCTCACTAAGAGAACTGCGACTTTGCATCAAGCATGTTACTACTTTTGCTATTGCCGACATGTCGTAGAGACAACCAGAATCTCATTTCTCCATCAAGTACCATGACCCACATTGTCCGGTATATCTACCCATGGCAAAAGTGCCAACTGCATCGTCAAGAGGCCCTTGCGGCTCCGCCTTTTCCCAATGGCTGCCTACTGGTAAACAGTGGAAGGTGGAACCCAGACTAGTCTATTCTGAGAACCAAATGTTCATCATTTTGACCCGATCTCTCTCCTAGAGAGCTAATTTTGCAAGCGAATGAATTCCAGGCCATCATCGTATACTTACAAACTAAAAAGCTTTCAACCAACCTCGGCGGCTACTTCTCTAAGGCTGTGCATGCATCTTTCTTTCTTTAGTGTCAGCCATCTCAACGTCAAGACGGTCCCACAAAGTATGGGAAGGGAGGCGTGCTTCGGCCGAATGCAACCGGCACATAACGACAATTACGTTATGTAGTAAATATCGACAACAAAATGGTATCTCAATCGGATCTGACGCTTCATTTGGCAGGTGGAACCAACACTACTGCAAGTGCTTGCAGCCGGGCGCCTCGGCGGTTATTTCAGGGCCTAAGTCCCCACATCGAATACGCAGCCCGTTATAACTGCAAGCCCACCGTGGGCATTATTAAATGGAGTATGAGAAGCGGTTATTTTCTCAACATGAACTACAGTATTAATAGCAGAAGCCTTTATCGGCCTCCAAGCAGTGCCGGTGGTAGTAAAAGTAGGGTCGTTGGCGGGATAGTAAATGCACTTCATGGTTAATATCTCGCCTACGTCCGCCGCCAGCGTCTCAAGACTGAGCCTATCCTTCCATGCTCCACTCATGAATCTAGCTATTCTCATTCAATTTTACCATGATGTATATTTGTTCATACTATCGATGTAATTTGTGGAAGAAAGCTCCGGTATGAAATTGGGAGTTACGACCACGTTGACAATTGCATGTGATGTCACCAGTGATGTTGATGTCACTTTATTTGATGTAACCACATCACTGAAACTGCAAATGTTCTTGTCTTCTGACCAGTGTCTTCATGGCGGTAGGATACAGGTCGCTCTAGCGAATGTCAAGACCCTCTCAGCACAATCATATACTGGCTGGCTGAATCTACATCTAATCGTTTTCAAGGCTGATCGAGACTTACCGAAAAGAAAACAAAGGCAGAGTAACTGAATGCAATCATTAGAGTAATCCTGGAGGAGAAAATGTTTAAGCTACATATTACCAATACATAAGAGCGACATTTCGCCGAGAACTCTAATAGATGAGATCACCCTAGCAGTGACTTAGGACACGACCTGTGACATTCAACTTCAACTTGATACATCTGTATTCATACTAATCGGATTCTGGTCACTTGCTTCTAGGCTGACTCCTGACCTGAGGCCCGGTCTCATTGAGTCGCCTGTTCCTTCGAGGTCTGTTCGCAAAGCGTAAAGCTGTAACAGGCCAAGTCAAATGAAAAGGCCTCCTACAAGACCGCTCGACGTGATATTGTTGGATATGAGCTCGTATAGGTGCTAGGATTGGTTCGCATTCTCTCTCTATATCCTCTTTAGTGATTCGCAAATCCCAGTCCAACAGAGATAACAGCTGTATCTCCATCAAGTTGATATCGCCAAGGGCAAAACTGAAGCTGGACTTCTCAGTAATGATAGTACTATGAAGAGCCCATGAATCGTTCGAAGGCGAGACGTCGTTAAGATATTTGGACGCCAGGATAAGAGAAGAGAAGAATATGCGGTGAATTGTGCTTCTGTGACCGTACACCATCGGTGAAATCCGAGATCTGAGCCTGCTGAGATATATAATAGTTCCAATCAATGTGCTATTTGATGCATTCGACGAAGTAATGGCGGATGTGATGAACTCTCTGAGGGGGGGAAGGTCGCTGACATCGTCCTGAGTTGGCTTTTGAGATCCCTCTCGGATACTTCCCGAGTGGCATGGAACAGTGCTGGACGCTACGTCGGCCAAGAAGCTAATAACAGAACTGTGTACAGACTCATCGACAAAAATGTTGAGGGCAGCATTATTTAGGTTGGCAAAGTCCAAACAAGCGATCGAGTCCATATTTCAGCACTGTCGTAGGTCAATCGCCCGTGACAGAGCGTGAGATGATTAGAAGACGACCAAGCCAGAAGGCGGAGAAGAACAATAGCAGACTGTAGTCCTATTCAAGATATTGATTACGAGCGGGCAGTAAATAAGAAACATGCAAGAACCTAGGTGTTTTTGAACGTCGTGAGTCTTTATAGTCTATTTGAGGGATCCAGCTACCGGGCCTTGATTCCGTTCGTCGTGGCTTATAGCCTCCCCACGTGGACTCATACGGATGGATTATGGCATGCATGGTCTCTGGCATGAGCTAACTGATGATAATCTAAAACGACAGTGTCAAGAGGGTGGACCAAAATATGGACCACAGGATGCAATTATAGGTTGCGGCAATGTACACCTTAGGGCTTATGCCTAGGGATCCCATCATCAGCTCATCTCTATGCACGGGCAAAATTCCGCTATGGAAATAACGAGGTCTTCCAGGTTACAACTCTGAAATGCTGATCTTGATGCGAAAATGATTATGCGATCAAGTACGGTGATCGCTTTTGAGGGTGACCATTTCCTTGAAAAGTGTGGTCGCATTCCAAATTGATATAATTTTAGGCAAATTCCTCCGACTGAGAGATAAGGAAGTTTATATTTAACTATCATTGCAATAGAGCTTTCGTGTATACTTATTCCAGCTACTAGCATCTTCGTTGACTTGGCGATCTTGCTGTGGGTAGACAAACTCCAGCCTTTGCAAAGGCAACACACTTTATTGAGTCGATTTCGCATTCATCGTTGCGTCAATATGCGGGAGGGATAGAAACAGCCTCCTGGAGCTGCTCACCATGCCGTCCAAGATCATGGCTCCGGATAAGCCCCGGAGTTAACGAGGGCGAGACCAATTGTAGAGATCGCTCATGCTCTGGACCAGATACAGCTCCCTCGGTATCATCGGGCGAGCCTTCTGTGTGCTGATCAAGCCTCTCGACATCAGTGTACGCAGCCAAGTTGGCCAAAGTCGTCTGGTGACCCAAGACGACAGGAGACTGGGCAAGGTAGAACTCAGAACGAGCCTCATCACGTCTCTTCATCGCTTTGAAGAGTCGATACTTTGAATACCAGCGGTAGAATATGACAGTATACAGCGCTACGGTGACTGCATCAACTGCGACCTCAATGATGATGCAGACTAAGGACCAATCCTGATCATGTTAGCTAGTGGCCATGTCGCGCAATCTCGGGGCAAGCTCACCTGAAGTCTGCAGACAAGTGAATAATCAATTGTGTCTTCGAAGAGTTTGGATCGGTCATTGTCCTTGCACGACCATCCCCACATGTTCTTGTCGTGCGTCCGACCTGATCGAAAAATGCCAGCAGCAATACCCCACATGACCAGACTGAAGGTAAGCCAACCCACTGCGAAGAGCGTGTGGTATCTTCCGATCTTCTCGGCTCCCCGGTGACCGGCACGGCAATACGCCAAGAGCACGATAGTGCAGACTGCGAGAGAGGTGCAGGACGCAACGAGCACTATAATCTGGGGGGCGATATCGGTGTCGTCGGCCCATGCGGGCAGATTCTTGCGCGCAAGAAGCCCTTTCGTGGAATTAAATACAGAAAATGACGTGGCAATCATAGACAGAAGGATGATGCTGCAGCAAAAGCTGATGCCGCGAAGACCAAACTTGGCCATTCGGACTCGAGTTTTGATTGTCTGTCTTACACGTTAGCCCAAGGCTGCAGAAGGCATTATGGAGATATCTACCAAATCCATGGCCTGATGCCTCTCCGTGATCGTTTCCATTTCTTCAAGGAACTTTTCTTTACCAGATACCGGAGTGACTTCCTTGACATCCGTCTTCACAGCATCTGGGGGTCTCACAGTCTCGCTGGAAAGCACAACCTGTGTGTTCACTACCCGTTCTTGCTTTTGACCACTGCTATCAATTTGAGATTGAGACCGAAGGAGGAAGGATCGCTTGTCCTCAGAATGCAAACGGATTTGGTCATCGGTGGGTGAGGAATCAGCAGTAGTGTTGGCATCATGAGGTGCTTGTAGGGCCGTTGAAGACGAGAATCGTCCAGGTGACGGGCTCACCCCATCCTGACCCGGCGCTGCATTTAGTATACTCGACTGCCTACCGCCTATCTCCATGATATTGAATCTGATGTAAGGTCGGATAGTCTATAATGAAGAGAATTAAAAAATGAATAAAAACAAGCCGAGTTAAAGATTATGATAAAGTTGGCGAGGACAGTATTATCTCCTATGGGTAGGCTAGTCGAGAATATATCGGTACATGTGTTACAACCCGCGTCACACAAGCAGACATCGTAGGCTTTTGAGTCTATGTCCGAACAGGGGAAAATGAACAAGAGGGAGCTATGATTCCCATCTACAATGCCATGCTGTGCCCTAGACATGCCTCTTCACTCGCGGGACAAAAATGAGGCCTTCCGTAGGTGGGGCGGCGTCCGGCAACACGTTCTGATAGTCACCCCGCTATGCTCAGAGGTCACAGCGAGGCGAGGGACGGACGAAATGCCTCCACCTGCGGTTTCTCATGTTAGTAGTGGTGTAGTTGACACATCGAGGGCTCAGTACGTCATTTGGGCCAAAAATAAGGCGTATGAAGTAGTCCTACGCCTGTGTGTCGCTTGGCCCGAGTCGCCGAGTTAGTGCCATTTGGGCTGTGTCGGAATTTGGTCTTCGATCACAGCTTCTAAATCAATCACACGAGTGTTAGGGTGCCGCCAGTTGTGGTCGCATCCCCGCTCCCGCATAACTTGTGAGACCCACAACATGGAGTGATGATCCCCTGCGAGCCGGGCTTTGGCATCGGCCCAGGCATATACTAGCGGGACCTACTGTACACGGGGCAAATCTCTGTACTTGGCGTGTGTACTTTCATTGGCGGGTTACACGCGTTGGGACCCTGCATCACGCACGGCCACTCCTGGGGGTCTTGAGCGTGGCTTAAGTGGAATGATGTGCATCTGCCTGCTTACGCGTCCTGTATAGTGTTGGCTAGCAACTTCCTCGGTAATTGAGAGCTTGCCAATGCCGAAAACAGGCTAAGAAATGCTCTGTCATGAACGAGGCGCTCTGGCCCAGGCGGATTCTACAACATCCCTTGTGCTGTCCTTGCACCAGTCTAGATGTCGCGAGATACGGCTTCGATCGTGTGCATGCTACAATATCACGAATAGGTAGATCATTATACCGCAAGAATCACAAATTATCATCTGATCTCTACCAACGGCGGTAGCACTCTCGTCTCGATATATAGAGTACACTCGGCAAGCGACAATCCGACTGCAAAATCATACAGCGGTGACCGGCAACGGAAGGATGCTCTTCCGACTGATATGATAACATAAACATGTTCTGGATCTAATGTGAAGACACAGACGCTGAATGACGCAAGAGGTGCATATTCAACCTCGTTTTAGAGGTTGCTATACTGACAAATTAGTGTCGGATCGGATCTCACTTCCCACGCATGGTGTCCCGAAGATGATGCCGAGAGCTAAGAAAGTCACCTCCCGGATGCGGAGACGGCGTTTGAGCGCTACTGTAACCAACCAACGTCGTCTAATCCCTGCTTGCAAGCACAGCCCACTCCTAAACTTATCAACCCATCAAAAGACCTGTACAGTACTGTTGGTTCGCAAGCGTTACCTTCTGCACGGCAACTTTCCCCGGGCGCTCGTATTCTTGAGTGTACCACCGAGGAGATACCGGTCTAAAACTCCACCGGTGATACCGGGTTAGTGGAGCAGAAATGAAACGTGGATGCACTGACCCTACTAAGCCCTCGATTCTCCTCGGCTGTTATACAATCCGAATGTTGTCTATCAACGAGTAACATTACTGAGGTGCGGTCTTTGTCCTGGCACTGGTGAAGTCCACCAGAATCCACCGCTGGATCCTTACCCTGCCCCTGCCATTCCCTTCCTGGTTCCTAGTCGGCTGCGGAGGGAGCTTAGAGATGCAGATGCTAGTTTGATGGTGCCACCTACTAGCTGCTTGACAGTGCAGCAATGCAAATACCTTCCGCCGATTCCAAGAGATAAACCACAAGGATAGTGGACCTACGAAATCTTCCGAAACTCCCGCGAGGAAGAGCACCAAAATAAGAAGCATAAGCCGCTACCAACATCTCCGATCTTCTCTGTGCGAAGACGGGAATGCAAGAAGGAGATACCACTTTTATTACATGGTTATGTATCTGCTGTTAGCTATGCTAAGGTTCACAAGAGCTGTCACAAGAGCAACCTCGATTGCGTCACCCGGTCAGCCCAGGCTTTGGTGGGCCCACTCCCTTGTTTGCAACTCTGGATGAATTCTTAATGGATTTGCCTACCTTTAATGAAATACCATACACTTGTAGCGGCCACTAGTCACTTGGGATCCTAGCATGTATCGTCCTCCCATCTTTGCGCTTGTTCCTTTCTACTTTCAGCTGGATCCAATCCAGCGACGCACGCTTCATTTGTGTGCTTTTGGCGATATGATGTTCGTGTTCGATAAACTTCTGGATGTCGTGGTCTTTACATTTCATTCTTGAATGTTTCTTCGCACACTATAGACACGGTCGATGCCTCTACCACTCTTACTACGAGCAACCTCTTGGTCATATACCGGGGCGGTCTCAAGATTTTCGACTCTTGGTGAGGTACTTCGGCTCACAGCAATCTAGTCTTTGTACCCTGTAGTGTTTCACGTTTATCGGGTTGCAGTCTATACATTGAGATGGGATTTCTGGTTTCTAGTAACTCACGTAACTCTTTGTAGGCGCCAAGAGCAGAGCTGAGAAAACCTGCGCGTCCTTCCCGCTGCGAATAAGTCGTGAGCTTCTCCATTGTACCCCTGGCTTCTTTTGTTCTGCTTTCTTGACCTCTCGTAATACTGCATCTCATCTGGTAGCATCTAGTGTTGTTCGGTCAAAGGGCTCGAGGAAGAGGCATTATATCCTAAAGTACTCGTTGACCTTATAATGCGCAAGGACACATTGGTCGTAGGCCCCTCACTAATGTCGGTCTCGTCCTCCTCAGACCTAGTACGGCTTAGAGATCGGTAAAGCTTCCGCATAAGGTGCATATTGTACACGAATATCTCATAGAAGACATAGGTTATAGAAAATTGCTATAATTTCCAGGTCAGCCTCAGAGAAAGCTTTGCATGATCTCTCCAACTCACCAGAAGTCTGTCGACATGTGAGAATAGCAACAACCCAGATGAACAGATTCCAAACGCCAGCGTGCAGCTCATGAAGATGAGCAATAGAATATGTTTTTCCTCTGTCGAGTCTTGAATCACTCTCGCCCACTCCCAGACGGTCCATAGCCTATAACAAAGAACAGATATAGAAATCAAAAGCCTCGAACAGACTGGAAAAGATGTTTCAAGGATATCTCCGATAATGAATAGTGCCAGGCTGACTAAAAGAATAGTGAATGAAGGCCGTGGGGAAAAGGACCGCTGATCTAATACCCAAGACCCGGTCATTGCAAGGCTCTGATAAATGGTCAGTCTAGATTTTGATATGGAATGGTTTACTTGCCTCCCTAATCATGCTCAGCAAGATAATAGAAGTCATCAGAAATGTGGGCCATCGGTTCCCAGACCTAAAAGAGAGGGTGGTGAATACAATATGCACCACGGTTGTGATAACTGGTTCGATGATGGTGAAAAGCAAAAGGTTGCGCTTGGAATAGTAGCGAAGTTGAATCGGAGACGTCTGCCGTCTGCTATGGAACTGGCGAATAGTATTATGGGCCCGGACAAAGCTCATGAAGTCAGAGAATAGGGATAGAACGACTATCGCAATGAAAGCTGAAAGCTGTGGGTGTGTCAGTGACTCCATCTGGGAAGCACACAGAAGTAAGGTTGGTTATCGAATCAGCGCCTTTTGGACAAGCTCTACAATACTTATATATTTCCTCCAGTTTAACAACCGGGATTAGATACGTCCTCGTATCAATGATTTCACGCAGCTTTTGATCCTAATTCCGAGGGAAACTAACGGCTGGACAGCTCGAATGACACAGCTAGAGGATGAGCGGTCAAATAGGCTTCCGAAGGAGCGTGTTTCTCATCTAAAAAGCCACACTTCTGTCTCCTTGACTATCATAAAGAGCAGGACACTATCTCTTTTAAATGTCGAAATAGTAAAATCAGGTTGTATACTGTTGAACGTTCTCAAAGAATTACTGATGTGCCTTTATTATGGCACTGTACCAGCCAGAGGAGATGAAAAACGGTCCACCATGGGGTCAATTTTGGACCCTCTCAGGTCCAGCAAATACTAATACCCAATAGTTCAGGAAACAACCGCATCTGAAACACTTGCCCCAGATAGGGTCTGCATTACTGAAATGGATCAGGCTGGGCTTCATAAGGCTACAGGCCTGGGTAGTTCCCCTACGCCATACATGGTGATGTCTATAAGAGCCAACCAGGTCCGGATGAGAGATAATGTCTTCGCGAGCGTATTCTCTTGGGTGACCTTGGCTGGATTCGTTACATTGCCCAACACATTCACCTCCCTCAGATCCTCTCATGTCTTTGATGGGACTCGGGGTGGGAAGGTAGTTCAGGATACTGTCCAAAATGCTGGTCTTCTGCCAATGGCAGGCCTTCTCTGCTCTGGGGGTTTAATTGGCACTTTATGGTTATGGAGAGTACATCGGAAAAATTACGTTTGGTTGCGCAGACAGTTATTTTGGTGAGTCTAGTGGCCAATCCACACATCGTCACTAATGACATTATCAGGCCCGGCCTGCACCATTCCCTCTTGGCATTGTTCTCAACCACAGTGAACATCCTTACCATACAAGGTAGACATGTCTCCTTAACTGCTGCGATAACCATCTCGGTGACCGCGTTATGCGTTGTCCATACGACTATACTACTCGTTATATATACTCAACTTCTGAACAGGATCATCACGACACATGATTTAGCCTTGGCACAACTACAGGAAGGGGACATTCCCAGGGACGAGCGGGGAGGGCCAGTACGCTAGGGTTGAATATCGTGTGAACCATGCCGTCCTCTGTTTGGCAGTGTGTACAAGTGGCGAAGCAACTCAGCCTTTGGGAGACACAGATATCTGCTCGAGGACTCTGCAAAGGTGATACAGCTCGTAGTATGCTTTCAACAGCTTATGACAGTGAGAAATCAGCTCCTTGACCCTTATTTAGTAATATCCTTCGTGGAGGGTATTTGTTTATTATCAAATGGACTTCTACAAACACACGATTGCACTTGCTGGACTCAAGCAACTGGATGCAGTTTTACACACTCTATCAACATTCGGGACGATCTAGACAATTGTGTTTAGAGGTTGTGAGTCCTTAGAATACGCTGCCTTGTTCCAACACAATAATATGCGAAGAGTTTACTCTGCTGTACGATATCGAGCCTAGCCTACACTAGCTAGAGATGGAGTTTGACTGTGACATGTACCGGGACCTAGACGTTGCTACCGTAGTGCGGGACAGTTGAGATTGTTGAACGGTAACAGAGCTTGCAAATGGGTGGGGCTTAGGCACTGGCGCGGGTCTAGATGTGACCCCAGGACCAGAATCAGGGCCGCCGACTCGGCAGGCCCAGTTATGGGCCTTCCGCTCTTGCCTACTTGCTCACAACCTTAAAGCCTCATATCTGACGCCTTCGTCCCGGTGCTTTTCAAAATGATCCAACCTATCTGACTCACTTAATTGAAATCTTCTCTTCCGTAAGAACGATGTTGCTCACAACTGCCATCTTACTTGCCACCACAGTTGTAGCAGTGTCATCTGCTCCCCAGTTTGCTGGCCGGCAGACGAACGATTGTCCCAATGCAAACCAAGTCGCTACTAGTATCAACAACTATATCAACGACGTAACCCAGGTAAACAGCGTTATCGACAATAACAGTCCAACAGACGACCCAAACAAGTTTCAGACGGCGGTCAACACAGGGCTTTTCTTTGAGTCAGATGAAACCATCCAACTCATGGCGCTAGGCACCGTATGCCAACCCCAAGATGGATCTGGCGGCACTGTCTACTCTAGTAACGTGGAAACAGTGAGGTCTTCGACGCAGCAGGTCCTGGGTGCCATCAAAAACATCCAGCAAGGAGTAGCAACCGCACAAGCAAATCTCGATACTATCAACCTTGCCCGCTGCTGCTCAATCCTGCCAGGGTTGGACAAAATTTTCTCGATTGCCGCTCTCACATTAGGTGTTACGGATGATGTTACCGCGCTTGCTGCTCCAAGACCCCAGGCCTGTAGCATGGTGACGAACTGTTGAACTGGTTTGTGACATAGAATCGAGACGGGTATCAGAAGATTGAAGATACAACTCTAAAACAAGGGGCACTTCTCCTATGCCCTTGATTTGCATGTAATTTCTGGAGTTCGAAGCCGGCTTTTGCGTCTAGTTACGGAAAGGGAAACCCGGGTACTGCTATATTGCTAGACTGGTAGGTTATTGCCTACTTGTATTAAATTAGAACATTCTCTGCAAATGATGTAACGTTATGAATACTTTTTATTTGTTCTATAAGGGAGCTAAGAATGGTTAATTGTGACATTATTCTCTTTCATGAATGGCTATTGCTTTGGGGGTTGACGGTGCTACCAGTCGTTTGACTTTGAAAGATCAGCGACATACGGAGGGTTCAATTCGAGCACTGGCGTAAGGAGAAATTTGGTTTGCCCATGGATAAGGAGTCTAAATGTAGGTCTTTGAGGCGGCCTTTACATCTCTCACAACTGGTCCCAGCTGCTACCAATCCTGACTTCTCCGATCTGCCTTGTTTGTCCCTCTATGCCCGTGGATAATGGCGCAAAAGTTTAACGATAGATCGACATGTAAGAATAATCAAGGCTCACTCATCTCATTGTAGTGAGTTGTTAATGCTTCCGCAATGGGTATAGTTACTCTATAACTCTCAGTCGTATCTCAGTGGTAGCTGATTACTATAAAGGAGTGCCGACAGCACTCTCTATTCCTCCTCCGGTCATCTTTATCCTTCTCAATATATCTATCACAACATGTTGTCAAAAACCACATACGACTCTACACGGATGAACTTGCCAAATTCGAATCGTCTTTCTAGTCTCAAAAGCTGTCGGTTATGTCGCCAGATGCACTGGAGGTGCGATGCTGCAAAACCGATTTGTGAGCAGTGTAATCTCCGGTCCCTAGAACGCACTTATGAGGTCGATATTAGAAGGGCCAGCTTCACGCCGTTGAATTCAAACTCCGCGGCTGGAAACAGGAGAAAAGTTGATGTCATGCCAGCTACCGGTCGTACTGAGAACACGTCGAACTCGACACCGTTACACCTGACAGGGCCATTTGCCGCAATACAACCACCCTTGATTGCGCATCCGTTCGAACTCATGCATCACTTTGTCACTGTAACTTGTCATTTTCTTGCCCCCGCCGCATCTGGGAACGTATATCTTTCTACAATCTATCCTATGGCACGGTCCTCTTCGATGGTTCGTCATGCCCTCTGCTTGCTATCAGCAACACATCTAGCTTTGTCCAGCAACAAATTCGAGGCTACAGTTGATCTATATAAAGTTAGAATATTCGGGTCACTAGGAGCAAGTATTGGGTCGTTGAAAATGTTTGATACATCCGTGTTTGCGACCATCGTCCTACTGAGCATCCAGGCGTCTTTGGAGGGTGATGTGTCCAGTTGGGAGACACATTTGAAAGGTGCAAGCGAAATGATATCTCAGCTTTTAGATCAAGAGCCTGAGGATCAGCATAGAAGAGTTTTTGACGTGTTCTTTTATCACAATGCTCTCGCTTTAATCGCGGGCCGACTGCCTCTCCTCCCGGATGTTTCACCCAAGAAAGCCTCTATTCGGGGGTTTATCGATATCATCTCTATCGGAAATAGAAGTGAAGTTTCCTCTTCTGTCCCACTCTCGCAATCATCTGACGCCGGCGATGCTCTGCAGTCGGTGAGGTCGTGGACTCCACCACAAGGAATGTCCGAAAGCATCCGCAGAAGCTCTGAGACAACATGTCAACATGCTCTCAGGCTTTATGAAGAACTAGACGGTGTTCTGGGACTACAAAGCTTGGACGAAATTCGGAGTGTCGATATGGTTCAGATGTGGCTCGGGCGAGTACGGGGGTTCAATCCGCGAGGGCAAGCTTAGCAAGACCACAGAGTTTGTAAGGAATGCAAGACCTAGTTAATGATCGACTGGGAAGCCATGAGACTCAATAGAGGACTAGAGCGCTGGTAGATATTGGTAGAAGGGCATTCCACATTGCGATTTCGAACGGTGCTCGCTATTACAAGAGCAGCTGTTGTCGGCATGCATGCTTTTGCGTATACTGGCATTATCAGGCGCTATCGATGATAAATCTCGAACCGGCAGCAATCATGGATTCTGGTGTCTAACGCGTGATGACACCCTCTGAATGTTTCGGGACAGCCTAGCGTTACCACTCAACTCCGTTTCAACAATAACGGACGAACCACGTACTGAGGTACATGCCCGCTTGGCGCGCCAACGTGGCTGTGTGCCAAACCACGGTATTACACTTGATGAACGAGTGACATATCTACTCACAAATTTGCACATCGACAACTTTGCATCTTGTCGTGACTGCCGATCCTTCCCGATATGTCCAGAGGACACGTCTAGTGTATTTCAACTCACGAATTTATCTGAAGGCAAGGCCTGCATGAAGTGTATTGAGCTGGCCCTAGGATGACCCCGCGCCGGACAGGCATCATTTCGCGACCAACATCTTGGAAATGACATGGATTTTGTTTCCCCTTGCCTATCTGCTTATGCCAATCACCACGCGGACACGAGGTCAATGGATTTCACAGGGATGATTCTCAGCGTGGTAGTCGAATTTGGTATAGGGAGTAAGACTTGATGCCATTTTGCTTAGCATGCAGCGTATATTTTCGTAGGTGCTCGTTGAGAAAGAAGCAGACTTGAGGGATGGCTGGCGAATTGGAGCTTCTCTTGAAAATCACGTGTTTTGAATCGGGGATTAGTAACCATAGCGTCAGTAATTTATCGGGCCATGATTTGCGACAACAAACCCGCTCGTGGTCAAAAATTCCACTATGTCCACAATAACTACTTGATCAAGCATCCCAAGTCAAATCCGGTGCTGATTATGTCCAGCATGCATTTCGATCGCAGTTGACTTTACGTTTTAGTAACGGGGAACATCACCGTCGGCAATCATCCTTATTAACCCGACAAAAGCCGAAGGAGGGCCACCGTTGGCGCCTTATTTAACATGCTGATTCGAGAAAGGAACATCTCTAGGCTGCTGCCTGCCACATGGTGAATACGTGACCAAGTATTCTTATCCCAAGGACGGCATGCCACGCACCTAATAGTGAGTTGGTGTTAAGAAACTTGCTGGAGCGAATCACATTCAGATCGTATATCTTCTCGTCGTGAAGACATCCCACAGCTTTACGGCCTAGGATGCCTGGCTTGCTCGATCAACCCCTCTTGGCGATCTAAGTATATTAATCCTTCTTCGAATCATTTTCGCTGTCGTTTATCAGCAAATTCGTAGGAATAACCACAGACCATTATTACCAGACAAGGCAATCATTAGGTTGTCAAGACCTTACACCATCAGACCATGTGCGAATACACGGAAAGCACCCAGACATATACTGAATGTGGGGAAAAGCCTGTAAAGCACCACGTTCGAGTTCTAGTTTACACGTTGTGCGATGAGGGTCAGCGAATCCGCCGACATTGCGCGGACTCGTCTAGAGCCACCCATGCTATCTTAGGCTCCTCGAGAGCAGCTGGGCAGTGTCCCACTTGCACTGGGGGTACGGCAGTCATAATCGTAAGTAATTTGCCCTGCCATGGCATTCATACATCCGCTGAGTGTTTAGAAATACGCCAATTGAAAGTGGTATGGGGTATGTAAAGTTACTGAAGATGATAGGACAACTGAGGACATCAAATGGAGGGCCATTCGTACAGTGCCAGGGTAGTGTCATTTATACAGTCTGTAGGCTTCCTTTCAAGATAGGTCCCGTAGAAAGACATTCCTTCAGGTGATCTTGAATTAAACGAACATCTGGTATCAGTTCATTTGCATCCGTATACCTTGTCGTCCAACACTTTTCGATCACCTCTCCCAGTATTAGGTGACTTGTGTCCGGATACTGGTCCGCCCCGAACAACTCCTCAAGCTCTGCGTCATTTCTGTCATGGTAAGGCTCATAGGTTGTCTCAACCTCGTATAGTAAAGAGCCAAACGCGAATAGCTCGGAATGAACAGATGGTTTCGTGACGGACAGCCGCGGGTGCGTGGAATGCGCACTGGGGGCTACTGTTGGCACAGAGCCATCGAGAGAAGAACCAGCGAAGTCGGACAGCTTTGCATTGTCGCCCCAGTCGAGCAATACATTATATGTGCCGATATCTACCTGCTTGACGCCATGGGAGTGGATATGTTGGAGTGCCTCTGCAATCTGTAATGCCCATCGGACCACCTGTTGTGCGGTCGGTCGCTGCTGATTCTCACGGAGATCTAGGAGGCGCTGGCGGAGTGGGTACCGTAGACGTTCGAGAATAATGATATCTTGGTGTGTACCAAGTAGCGGCGTGATGTAAGGGTGTGTCCCTAAGCGTTCGTAGATCTGACGCTCGGTGTGCAGTTGCTTCTTGCAGATGTCTTCAGAAAGAGCTTTTTTAATGACGACGTGCTCAGAAATGAAATATATAGCTCCAGAAATGCCATGAGTCCATGGAAAGCCCGCGAGGTTTGTTGGAATAGAAGGCGGCTCCACCATCCTGGACAAAGCGCCCAGAAGGAGTCTGTGGCAGAAGAAATCAAAGAGCAGAGAAAGGATCCAGGGGCAGTATTTCTAAGTGGAGCGGCGGGGGCTACAGGATTGGTTACTCATTCGTGCCTCAGGCTGAAAGTACTGTGGCGGTTTGTGGCGGTTTGTGGCGGTTTGTGGCGATGCATTTTGGCAGTATTGAGCTCGCCCATTGGAATCTGGAGCCACGTAATTTATTGCTTTTCCTTTGCAAGTCGGTCTGATCTCATGCTACGTCTCTATGTATTCTATCGTCAATCTCCTCTGTGTGGCCTGCGTATCCTGGCCGAGCCTGTTCCCGTTACCGACGAGGTGATAGCTGTCTTGTTGAGACTACTGGGTCAATCTAGGGGGATAGAAGATAGATTCTTCTCGTTATCGGCGTACGAGGAATCGCGGGTAGTGAAAAGTGGGTCTAAGCTGTTTTACCTCTAGGTCCCCTTGTGGTATTCTAGGCGAGGCGCAGCAATGTAGGCAGTTGTAAGCATAGTTGAGGTTATGCTGGGGTCCTCCAGTTGCTCCTTACATGCCACCCGCACACGTAGTGGATATGATAAAGTAAGCCAAGGACCGTAGTCTGCTAATGGGCGTGGCAGAGATGTTTACTCTCTCACCTACAAATACATGCACGAAGATTGAAAATCCAAGAGATAAGCAAGAAGGAAGACCCAGGGAGACTGCATTTAATAGGTTAGAGTAGAATTCTCATCCAAGCTGTCGCCGATATTCGTGTATCGTGAACCTTGGGATGCTATGATTATGTTTCTCCTTATTGCGTGTTCAAATATAAATAAGCATTAGCTTCTTCCTTCTTGGTAACAAACCTGACATCACGCAAGGTTGACAAGACTCCAACCAGCATTGACACCCTTCTAACGCTCAATGGCTGGCATGCCACTAGAGTCAATCTAGCTGGTTTGGTTGCAGGTGATTTCTTTGGTGACGAGCCTATTTCTCGCAGAAAGGAGGTCTTACGCCAAATATTCAGACTTCTTTACTCCCATGAAAGTCACACGTAGAAACCTGTTTCCGGCTCATATCACGGCTGTCAGCGAAGATTAGGGTTTGCATCCATATACCAAGGTCCTATGATTAGACGGATCAGTATATATATAATATAGTTGGTTAGAGATTAATATATGTGTCACAGGTTGCGAACCCTACATAATGGCTTCAG